>NW_023405021.1:0-57549 GCF_013141755.1 Anopheles stephensi | reverse complement strand
TGCACTTTTTCAATGAAATTAGCCTGAAAGTGTCTAATTTGCGTGGGAGTTGCTGTTAATATTGTTAAAAATAGCACTTTTCCAATGAAATTAGCCTGAAAGGTCCCATTTTACGTGTAAATACTTGTAAAATGTGAAAAATTGCACTTTTTCAATGTATTTAGCCTGAAAGTGTCTTATTTTACGTGTAAATACTTTTTAAAATTGTGTAAAATTGCACCTTTTTCAATGAAATTAGCCTGAAAGTGTCTTATTTTACGTGTAAATACTGTTAAAATTGTTAAAAATAGCACTTTTCCAATGAATTTAGCCTGAAAGTGTCTAATTTGCGTGGGAGTTGCTGTTAAAATTGTTAAAAATAGCACTTTTCCAATGAAATTAGCCTGAAAGTGTCTAATTTGCGTGGGAGTTGCTGTTAATATTGTTAAAAATAGCACTTTTCCAATGAAATTAGCCTGAAAGTGTCTTATGTTACGTGTAAATACTTGTAAATTGTGTAAAATTGCACTTTTTCAATGAAATTAGCCTGAAAGTGTCCCATTTTACGTGTAAATACTTGTTAAATTGTGAAAAATTGCACTTTTACAATGAAATTAGCCTGAAAGTGTCTTATTTTACGTGTAAATACTTGTAAAATTGTGAAAAATTGCACTTTTTCAATGTAATTAGCCTGAAAGTGTCTTATTTTCCGTGTAAATACTTGACAAATTGTGAAAAATTGCACTTTTTCAATGTATTTAGCCTGAAAGTGTCTTATTTTACGTGTAAATACTTGTAAAATTGTGAAAAATTGCACTTTTTCAATGTATTTAGCCTGAAAGTGTCTTATTTTACGTGTAAATACTTGTAAAATTGTGAAAAATTGCACTTTTTCAATGAAATTAGACTGAAAGTGTCCTATTTGACGTGTAAATACTTGTAAAATTGTGAAAAATTGCACTTTTACAATGAAATTAGCCTGAAAGTGTCTAATTTGCGTGGGAGTTGCTGTTAAAATTGTGAAAAATAGCACTTTTTCAATGAAATTAGCCTGAAAGTGTCCTATTTTACGTGTAAATACTTGTAAAATTGTGAAAAATTGCACTTTTTCAATGAAATTAGCCTGAAAGTGTCTTATTTTACGTGTAAATACTTGTAAAATTGTGAAAAATTGCACTTTTTCAATGAAATTAGCCTGAAAGTGTCTAATTTGCGTGGGAGTTGCTGTTAAAATTGTGAAAAATAGCACTTTTTCAATGAAATTAGCCTGAAAGTGTCTGATTTTACGTGTAAATACTTGTAAAATTGTGAAAAATTGCACTTTTTCAATGAAATTAGCCTGAAAGTGTCTTATTTTACGTGTAAATACTTGTTAAATTGTGAAAAATTGCACTTTTTCAATGAAATTAGCCTGAAAGTGTCTTATTTTACGTGTAAATACTTGTAAAATTGTGAAAAATTGCACTTTTTCAATGAAATTAGCCTGAAAGTGTCTAATTGCGTGGGAGTTGCTGTTAAAATTGTGAAAATAGCACTTTTTCAATGAAATTAGCCTGAAAGTGTCCCATTTTACGTGTAAATACTTGTAAAATTGTGAAAAATAGCACTTTTTCAATGAAATTAGCCTGAAAGTGTCCCATTTTACGTGTAAATACTTGTAAAATTGTGAAAAATTGCACTTTTTCAATGAAATTAGCCTGAAAGTGTCTTATTTTACGTGTAAATACTTGTAAAATTGTGAAAAATTGCACTTTTTCAATGAAATTAGCCTGAAAGTGTCTAATTTGCGTGGGAGTTGCTGTTAAAATTGTGAAAAATAGCACTTTTCCAATGAAATTAGCCTGAAAGTGTCCTATTTTACGTGTAAATACTTGTAAAATTGTGAAAAATTGCACTTTTTCAATGAAATTAGCCTGAAAGTGTCTTATTTTACGTGTAAATACTTGTAAAATTGTGAAAAATTGCACTTTTTCAATGAAATTAGCCTGAAAGTGTCTAATTTGCGTGGGAGTTGCTGTTAAAATTGTGAAAAATAGCACTTTTTCAATGAAATTAGCCTGAAAGTGTCTTATTTTACGTGTAAATACTTGTAAAATTGTGAAAAATTGCACTTTTTCAATGAAATTAGCCTGAAAGTGTCTAATTTGCGTGGGAGTTGCTGTTAAAATTGTGAAAAATAGCACTTTTCCAATGAAATTAGCCTGAAAGTGTCCCATTTTACGTGTAAATACTTGTAAAATTGTGAAAAATTGCACTTTTTCAATGAAATTAGCCTGAAAGTGTCTTATTTTACGTGTAAATACTTGTAAAATTGTGAAAAATTGCACTTTTTCAATGAAATTAGCCTGAAAGTGTCTAATTTGCGTGGGAGTTGCTGTTAAAATTGTGAAAAATAGCACTTTTTCAATGAAATTAGCCTGAAAGTGTCCTATTTTACGTGTAAATACTTGTAAAATTGTGAAAAATTGCACTTTTTCAATGAAATTAGCCTGAAAGTGTCTTATTTTACGTGTAAATACTTGTAAAATTGTGAAAAATTGCACTTTTTCAATGTATTTAGCCTGAAAGTGTCTTATTTTACGTGTAAATACTTTTAAAATTGTGTAAAATTGCACTTTTTCAATGAAATTAGCCTGAAAGTGTCTTATTTTACGTGTAAATACTTGTAAAATTGTGAAAAATTGCACTTTTTCAATGAAATTAGCCTGAAAGTGTCTAATTTGCGTGGGAGTTGCTGTTAAAATTGTTAAAAATAGCACTTTTCCAATGAAATTAGCCTGAAAGTGTCTAATTTGCGTGGGAGTTGCTGTTAAAATTGTGAAAAATAGCACTTTTCCAATGAAATTAGCCTGAAAGTGTCTTATTTTACGCGTAAATACTTGTAAAATTGTGTAAAATTGCACTTTTTCAATGAAATTAGCCTGAAAGTGTCCCATTTTACGTGTAAATACTTGTAAAATTGTGAAAAATTGCACTTTTTCAATGAAATTAGCCTGAAAGTGTCCCATTTTACGTGTAAATACTTGTAAAATTGTGAAAAATTGCACTTTTTCAATGTAATTAGCCTGAAAGTGTCTTATTTTACGTGTAAATACTTGTAAAATTGTGAAAAATTGCACTTTTTCAATGGAATTAGCCTGAAAGTGTCCCATTTTACGTGTAAATACTTGTAAAATTGTGAAAAATTGCACTTTTTCAATGTATTTAGCCTGAAAGTGTCTTATTTTACGTGTAAATACTTGTAAAATTGTGAAAAATTGCACTTTTTCAATGAAATTAGCCTGAAAGTGTCCCATTTTACGTGTAAATACTTGTAAAATTGTGAAAAATTGCACTTTTTCAATGAAATTAGCCTGAAAGTGTCTAATTTGCGTGGGAGTTGCTGTTAAAATTGTGAAAAATAGCACTTTTTCAATGAAATTAGCCTGAAAGTGTCCTATTTTACGTGTAAATACTTGTAAAATTGTGAAAAATTGCACTTTTTCAATGAAATTAGCCTGAAAGTGTCTTATTTTACGTGTAAATACTTGTAAAATTGTGAAAAATTGCACTTTTTCAATGGAATTAGCCTGAAAGTGTCTAATTTGCGTGGGAGTTGCTGTTAAAATTGTGAAAAATAGCACTTTTCCAATGAAATTAGCCTGAAAGTGTCCCATTTTACGTGTAAATACTTGTAAAATTGTGAAAAATTGCACTTTTTCAATGAAATTAGCCTGAAAGTGTCTTATTTTACGTGTAAATACTTGTAAAATTGTGAAAAATTGCACTTTTTCAATGAAATTAGCCTGAAAGTGTCTTATTTTACGTGTAAATACTTGTAAAATTGTGAAAAATTGCACTTTTTCAATGAAATTAGCCTGAAAGTGTCTAATTTGCGTGGGAGTTGCTGTTAAAATTGTGAAAAATAGCACTTTTTCAATGAAATTAGCCTGAAAGTGTCCCATTTTACGTGTAAATACTTGTAAAATTGTGAAAAATAGCACTTTTCCAATGAAATTAGCCTGAAAGTGTCCCATTTTACGTGTAAATACTTGTAAAATTGTGAAAAATTGCACTTTTTCAATGAAATTAGCCTGAAAGTGTCTTATTTTACGTGTAAATACTTGTAAAATTGTGAAAAATTGCACTTTTTCAATGAAATTAGCCTGAAAGTGTCTAATTTGCGTGGGAGTTGCTGTTAAAATTGTGAAAAATAGCACTTTTCCAATGAAATTAGCCTGAAAGTGTCCCATTTTACGTGTAAATACTTGTAAAATTGTGAAAAATTGCAATTTCCAATGAAATTAGCCTGAAAGTGTCTTATTTTACGTGTAAATACTTGTAAAATTGTGAAAAATTGCACTTTTTCAATGAAATTAGCCTGAAAGTGTCTAATTTGCGTGGGAGTTGCTGTTAAAATTGTGAAAAATAGCACTTTTTCAATGAAATTAGCCTGAAAGTGTCCTATTTTACGTGTAAATACTTGTAAAATTGTGAAAAATTGCACTTTTTCAATGGAATTAGCCTGAAAGTGTCTAATTTGCGTGGGAGTTGCTGTTAAAATTGTGAAAAATAGCACTTTTTTAATGAAATTAGCCTGAAAGTGTCCCATTTTACGTGTAAATACTTGTAAAATTGTGAAAAATAGCACTTTTTCAATGAAATTAGCCTGAAAGTGTCTTATTTTACGTGTAAATACTTGTAAAATTGTGAAAAATTGCACTTTTTCAATGAAATTAGCCTGAAAGTGTCTTATTTTACGTGTAAATACTTGTAAAATTGTGAAAAATTGCACTTTTTCAATGAAATTAGCCTGAAAGTGTCTAATTTGCGTGGGAGTTGCTGTTAAAATTGTGAAAAATAGCACTTTTTCAATGAAATTAGCCTGAAAGTGTCCCATTTTACGTGTAAATACTTGTAAAATTGTGAAAAATAGCACTTTTCCAATGAAATTAGCCTGAAAGTGTCCCATTTTACGTGTAAATACTTGTAAAATTGTGAAAAATTGCACTTTTTCAATGAAATTAGCCTGAAAGTGTCTTATTTTACGTGTAAATACTTGTAAAATTGTGAAAAATTGCACTTTTTCAATGAAATTAGCCTGAAAGTGTCTAATTTGCGTGGGAGTTGCTGTTAAAATTGTGAAAAATAGCACTTTTTCAATGAAATTAGCCTGAAAGTGTCCTATTTTACGTGTAAATACTTGTAAAATTGTGAAAAATTGCACTTTTTCAATGAAATTAGCCTGAAAGTGTCTTATTTTACGTGTAAATACTTGTAAAATTGTGAAAAATTGCACTTTTTCAATGAAATTAGCCTGAAAGTGTCTAATTTGCGTGGGAGTTGCTGTTAAAATTGTGAAAAATAGCACTTTTCCAATGAAATTAGCCTGAAAGTGTCCCATTTTACGTGTAAATACTTGTAAAATTGTGAAAAATTGCACTTTTTCAATGTATTTAGCCTGAAAGTGTCTTATTTTACGTGTAAATACTTTTAAAATTGTGTAAAATTGCACTTTTTCAATGAAATTAGCCTGAAAGTGTCTTATTTTACGTGTAAATACTTGTAAAATTGTGAAAAATTGCACTTTTTCAATGAAATTAGCCTGAAAGTGTCTAATTTGCGTGGGAGTTGCTGTTAAAATTGTGAAAAATAGCACTTTTCCAATGAAATTAGCCTGAAAGTGTCTAATTTGCGTGGGAGTTGCTGTTAAAATTGTGAAAAATAGCACTTTTCCAATGAAATTAGCCTGAAAGTGTCTTATTTTACGCGTAAATACTTGTAAAATTGTGTAAAATTGCACTTTTTCAATGAAATTAGCCTGAAAGTGTCCCATTTTACGTGTAAATACTTGTAAAATTGTGAAAAATTGCACTTTTTCAATGAAATTAGCCTGAAAGTGTCCCATTTTACGTGTAAATACTTGTAAAATTGTGAAAAATTGCACTTTTTCAATGAAATAAGCCTGAAAGTGTCTTATTTTACGTGTAAATACTTGTAAAATTGTGAAAAATTGCACTTTTTCAATGAAATTAGCCTGAAAGTGTCCCATTTTACGTGTAAATACTTGTAAAATTGTGTAAAATTGCACTTTTTCAATGAAATTAGCCTGAAAGTGTCTTATTTTACGTGTAAATACTTGTAAAATTGTGTAAAATTGCACTTTTTCAATGAAATTAGCCTGAAAGTGTCCCATTTTACGTGTAAATACTTGTAAAATTGTGAAAAATTGCACTTTTTCAATGCATTTAGCCTGAAAGTGTCTTATTTTACGTGTAAATACTTGTAAAATTGTGAAAAATTGCACTTTTTCAATGAAATTAGCCTGAAAGTGTCCCATTTTACGTGTAAATACTTGTAAAATTGTGAAAAATTGCACTTTTTCAATGAAATTAGCCTGAAAGTGTCTTATTTTACGTGTAAATACTTGTAAAATTGTGTAAAATTGCACTTTTTCAATGAAATTAGCCTGAAAGTGTCTTATTTTACGTGTAAATACTTGTAAAATTGTGAAAAATTGCACTTTTTCAATGAAATTAGCCTGAAAGTGTCCCATTTTACGTGTAAATACTTGTAAAATTGTGAAAAATTGCACTTTTTCAATGAAATTAGCCTGAAAGTGTCCCATTTTACGTGTAAATACTTGTAAAATTGTGAAAAATTGCACTTTTTCAATGAAATTAGCCTGAAAGTGTCCCATTTTACGTGTAAATACTTGTAAAATTGTGAAAAATTGCACTTTTTCAATGAAAATAGCCTGAAAGTGTCTAATTTGCGTGGGAGTTGCTGTTAAAATTGTGAAAAATAGCACTTTTCCAATGAAATTAGCCTGAAAGTGTCTTATTTTACGTGTAAATACTTGTAAAATTGTGTAAAATTGCACTTTTTCAATGTATTTAGCCTGAAAGTGTCCCATTTTACGTGTAAATACTTGTAAAATTGTGAAAAATTGCACTTTTTCAATGTATTTAGCCTGAAAGTGTCTTATTTTACGTGTAAATACTTGTAAAATTGTGAAAAATTGCACTTTTTCAATGAAATAAGCCTGAAAGTGTCTTATTTTACGTGTAAATACTTGTAAAATTGTGAAAAATTGCACTTTTTCAATGAAATTAGCCTGAAAGTGTCCCATTTTACGTGTAAATACTTGTAAAATTGTGTAAAATTGCAATTTTTCAATGAAATTAGCCTGAAAGTGTCTTATTTTACGTGTAAATACTTGTAAAATTGTGTAAAATTGCACTTTTTCAATGAAATTAGCCTGAAAGTGTCCCATTTTACGTGTAAATACTTGTAAAATTGTGAAAAATTGCACTTTTTCAATGTATTTAGCCTGAAAGTGTCTTATTTTACGTGTAAATACTTGTAAAATTGTGAAAAATTGCACTTTTTCAATGAAATTAGCCTGAAAGTGTCCCATTTTACGTGTAAATACTTGTAAAATTGTGAAAAATTGCACTTTTTCAATGAAATTAGCCTGAAAGTGTCTTATTTTACGTGTAAATACTTGTAAAATTGTGAAAAATTGCACTTTTTCAATGAAATAAGCCTGAAAGTGTCCCATTTTACGTGTAAATACTTGTAAAATTGTGAAAAATTGCACTTTTTCAATGAAATTAGCCTGAAAGTGTCCCATTTTACGTGTAAATACTTGTAAAATTGTGAAAAAATTGCACTTTTTCAATGTATTTAGCCTGAAAGTGTCTTATTTTACGTGTAAATACTTGTAAAATTGTGAAAAATTGCACTTTTTCAATGAAATTAGCCTGAAAGTGTCTTATTTTACGTGTAAATACTGTTAAAATTGTGAAAAATAGCTCTTTTTCAATGAATTTAGCCTGAAAGTGTCTTATTTTACGTGTAAATAGTTGTTAAATTGTGAAAAATTGCACTTTTTCAATGTATTTAGCCTGAAAGTATCTTATTTTACGTGTAAATACTGTTCAAATTGAGAAAAATAGCACTTTTTCAATGAAATTAGCCTGAAAGTGTCTTATTTTACGTGTAAATACTTGTAAAATTGTGAAAAATTGCACTTTTTCAATGTATTTAGCCTGAAAGTGTCTTATTTTACGTGTAAATACTTGTAAAATTGTAAAAAATTGCACTTTTTCAATGAAATTAGCCTGAAAGTGTCCCATTTTACGTGTAAATACTTGTAAAATTGTGAAATATTGCACTTTTTCAATGTATTTAGCCTGAAAGTGTCTTATTTTACGTGTAAATACTTGTAAAATTGTGAAAAATTGCACTTTTTCAATGAAATTAGCCTGAAAGTGTCTAATTTGCGTGGGAGTTGCTGTTAAAATTGTGAAAAATAGCACTTTTCCAATGAAATTAGCCTGAAAGTGTCTTATTTTACGTGTAAATACTTGTAAAATTGTGAAAAATTGCACTTTTTCAATGAAATTAGCCTGAAAGTGTCCTATTTTACGTGTAAATACTTGTAAAATTGTGAAAAATTGCACTTTTTCAATGTAATTAGCCTGAAAGTGTCCCATTTTACGTGTAAATACTTGTAAAATTGTGAAAAATTGCACTTTTTCAATGTATTTAGCCTGAAAGTGTCTTATTTTACGTGTAAATACTTGTAAAATTGTGAAAAATTGCACTTTTTCAATGAAATTAGCCTGAAAGTGTCTTATTTTACGTGTAAATACTGTTAAAATTGTGAAAAATAGCTCTTTTTCAATGAATTTAGCCTGAAAGTGTCTTATTTTACGTGTAAATAGTTGTTAAATTGTGAAAAATTGCACTTTTTCAATGTATTTAGCCTGAAAGTATCTTATTTTACGTGTAAATACTGTTCAAATTGAGAAAAATAGCACTTTTTCAATGAAATTAGCCTGAAAGTGTCTTATTTTACGTGTAAATACTTGTAAAATTGTGAAAAATTGCACTTTTTCAATGTATTTAGCCTGAAAGTGTCTTATTTTACGTGTAAATACTTGTAAAATTGTGAAAAATTGCACTTTTTCAATGAAATTAGCCTGAAAGTGTCCCATTTTACGTGTAAATACTTGTAAAATTGTGAAATATTGCACTTTTTCAATGTATTTAGCCTGAAAGTGTCTTATTTTACGTGTAAATACTTGTAAAATTGTGAAAAATTGCACTTTTTCAATGAAATTAGCCTGAAAGTGTCTAATTTGCGTGGGAGTTGCTGTTAAAATTGTGAAAAATAGCACTTTTCCAATGAAATTAGCCTGAAAGTGTCCCATTTTACGTGTAAATACTTGTAAAATTGTGAAAAATTGCACTTTTTCAATGAAATAAGCCTGAAAGTGTCCCATTTTACGTGTAAATACTTGTAAAATTGTGAAAAATTGCACTTTTTCAATGAAATTAGCCTGAAAGGGTCTTATTTTACGTGTAAATACTTGTAAAATTGTGAAAAATTGCACTTTTTCAATGAAATTAGCCTGAAAGTGTCTAATTTGCGTGGGAGTTGCTGTTAAAATTGTGTAAAATTGCACTTTTTCAATGAAATTAGCCTGAAAGTGTCCCATTTTACGTGTAAATACTTGTAAAATTGTGAAAAATTGCACTTTTTCAATGAAATTAGCCTGAAAGTGTCCTATTTTACGTGTAAATACTTGTAAAATTGTGAAAAATTGCACTTTTTCAATGTATTTAGCCTGAAAGTGTCTAATTTGCGTGGGAAATGCTGTTAAAATTGTGAAAAATAGCACTTTTTCAATGTATTTAGCCTGAAAGTGTCATATTTTACGTGTAAATACTGTTAAAATTGTGAAAAAAAGCAATTTTTCATTGAAATTAGCCTGAAAGTGTCTTATTTTACGTGTAAATACTGTTAAAATTGTGAAAAATAGCACTCTTTCAATGTATTTAGCCTGAAAGTGTCTTATTTTACGTCAAAATACTGTTAAAATTGTGAAAAATAGCACTTTTTCAATGTATTTAGCCTGTAAGTGTCTTATTTTACGTGTAAATACTGTTCAAATTGTGAAAAATAGCACTTTTTCAATGTATTAAGCCTGAAAGTGTCTTATTTTACGTGTAAATACTGTTAAAATTGTGCAAAATAGCACTTTTTCAATGTATTAAGCCTGAAAGTGTCTTATTTTACGTGTAAATACTGTTAAAATTGTGAAAAATAGCACTTTTTCAATGTATTTAGCCTGAAAGTGTCTTATTTTACGTGTAAATACTGTTAAAATTGTGAAAAATAGCACTTTTTCAATGTATTAAGCCTGAAAGTGTCTTATTTTACGTGTAAATACTGTTAAAATTGTGAAAAATAGCACTTTTTCAATGTATTTAGCCTGAAAGTGTCTTATTTTACGTCAAAATACTGTTAAAATTGTGAAAAATAGCACTTTTTCAATGTATTTAGCCTGTAAGTGTCTTATTTTACGTGTAAATACTGTAAAAATTGTGAAAAATAACACTTTTTCAATGTATTTTGCCTGTAAGTGTCTTATTTTACGTGTAAATACTGTTTAAATTGTGAAAAATAGCACTTTTTCAATGTATTTAGCCTGAAAGTGTCATATTTTACGTGTAAATACTGTTAAAATTGTGAAAAAAAGCACTTTTTCATTGAAATTAGCCTGAAAGTGTCTTATTTTACGTGTAAATACTGTTAAAATTGTGAAAAATAGCACTTTTTCAATGAAATTAGCCTGAAAGTGTCTTATTTTACGTCAAAATACTGTTAAAATTGTGAAAAATAGCACTTTTTCAATGTATTTAGCCTGTAAGTGTCTTATTTTACGTGTAAATACTGTTAAAATTGTGTAAAATAACACTTTTTCAATGTATTTTGCCTGTAAGTGTCTTATTTTACGTGTAAATACTGTTTAAATTGTGAAAAATAGCACTTTTTCAATGTATTTAGCCTGAAGGTGTCATATTTTACGTGTAAATACTGTTAAAATTGTGAAAAAAAGCACTTTTTCATTGAAATTAGCCTGAAAGTGTCTTATTTTACGTGTAAATACTGTTAAAATTGGGAAAAATAGCACTTTTTCAATGTATTTAGCCTGAAAGTGTCTTATTTTACGTCAAAATACTGTTAAAATTGTGAAAAATAGCACTTTTTCAATGTATTTAGCCTGTAAGTGTCTTATTTTACGTGTAAATACTGTTAAAATTGTGAAAAATAGCACTTTTTCAATGTATTAAGCCTGAAAGTGTCTTATTTTACGTGTAAATACTGTTAAAATTGTGAAAAATAGCACTTTTTCAATGTATTTAGCCTGAAAGTGTCTTATTTTACGTCAAAATACTGTTAAAATTGTGAAAAATAGCACTTTTTCAATGTATTTAGCCTGTAAGTGTCTTATTTTACGTGTAAATACTGTTAAAATTGTGAAAAATAACACTTTTTCAATGTATTAAGCCTGTAAGTGTCTTATTTTACGTGTAAATACTGTTTAAATTGTGAAAAATTGCACTTTTTCAATGTATTTAGCCTGTAAGTGTATTATTTTACGTGTAAATACTGTTTAAAATGTTAAAAATAGCACTTTTACAATGTATTTTGCCTAAAAGTGTTATATTTTACGTGTAAATACTGTTAAAATTGTGAAAAAAGCACTTTTCCATGTATTTAGCCTGAAAGTGTCTTATTTTACGTCAAAATACTGTTAAAATTGTGAAAAATAGCACTTTTTCAATGTATTTAGCCTGTAAGTGTCTTATTTTACGTGTAAATACTGTTAAAATTGTGAAAAATAGCACTATTTCAATGGATTTAGCCTGAAAGTGTCTAATTTTACGTGTAAATACTGTTGAAATTTTAAAAAAATAGCACTTTTACAATGTATTTTGCCTGAAAGTGTCTTATTTTACGTGTAAATACTGTTAAAATTGTGAAAAATAGCACTTTTCCATGAATTTAGCCTGAAAGTGTCTTATTTTACGTCAAAATACTGTTAAAATTGTGAAAAAAAGCACTTTTCCATGGATTTAGCCTGAAAGTGTCTTATTTTACGTGTAAATACTGTTCAAATTGTGAAAAATAGCACTTTTCCATGGATTTAGCCTGAAAGTGTCTTATTTTACGTCAAAATACTGTTAAAATTGTGAAAAATAGCACTTTTTCAATGTATTTAGCCTGTAAGTGTCTTATTTTACGTGTAAATACTGTTAAAATTGTGAAAAATAGCACTATTTCAATGGATTTAGCCTGAAAGTGTCTAATTTTACGTGTAAATACTGTTGAAATTTTAAAAAAATAGCACTTTTCCAATGTATTTAGCCTGTAAGTGTCTTATTTTACGTGTAAATACTGTTTCAATTGTGAAAAATAACACTTTTTCAATGTATTTAGCCTGTAAGTGTCTTATTTTACGTGTAAATACTGTTTTAATTGTTAAAAATCGCGCTTTTACAATGTATTTTGCCTGAAAGTGTCCTATTTTACTTGTAAATACTGTTAAAATTTTAAAAAATAGCACTTTTTCAATGAAATTAGCCTGAAAGTGTCTTATTTTACGTGTAAATACTGTTGAAATTTTAAAAAATAGCACATTTTCCATTAAATAAGCCTGAAAGTGTTTTAATTTACGTGTAAATACTGATAAAATTGTGAAAAATAGCACTTTTTCAATGTATTCAGCCTGAAAGTGTCTTATTTTACGTCAAAATACTGTTAAAATTGTGAAAAATAGCACTTTTTCAATGTATTTAGCCCGTAAGTGTCTTATTTTACGTGTAAATACTGTTTAAATTGTGAAAAATAGCACTTTTTCAATGGATTTAGCCTGAAAGTGTCTTAGTTTACGTGTAAATACTGTTAAAATTGTGAAAAAAACACTCTTTCAATTTATTTAGCCTGAAAGTGTCTTTTTTATGTGTAAATACTGTTCCAATTGTTAAAAATAGCACTTTTACAATGTATTTAGCCTGAAAGTGTCATATTTTACGTGTAAAAACTGTTAAAATTGTGAAAAATAGCACTTTTTCAATGAAATTAGCCTGAAAGTGTCTTATTTTACGTCAAAATACTGTTAAAATTGTGAAAAATAGCACTTTTTCAATGTATTTAGCCTGTAAGTGTCTTATTTTACGTGTAAATACTGTTAAAATTGTGAAAAATAGCACTTTTTCAATGGATTTAGCCTGAAAGGGTCTAATTTTACGTGTAAATACTGTTGAAATTTTAAAAAATAGCACTTTTTCAATTTATTTAGCCTGAAAGTGTCTTATTTTACGTGTAAATACTGTTTAAATTGTTAAACATAGCACTTTTTCAATGTATTTAGCCTGTAAGTGTCTTATTTTACGTGTAAATACTGTTTAAATTGTGAAAAATAGCACTTTTTCAATGAATTTAGCCTGAAAGTGTCTTATTTTACGTGTAAATACTGTTGAAATTGTTATTTCAACAATTTATTTAGCCTGAAAGTGTCTTATTTTACGTGTAAATACTGTTAAAATTGTAAAAAATAGCACTTTTTAAATGAAATTAGCCTGAAAGTGTCTTATTTTACGTGTAAATACAGTTAGAATTTTAAAAAATAGCACTATTTCAATGGATTTATCCTGAAAGTGTCTAATTTTACGTGTAAATACTGTTGAAATTTTAAAAAATAGCACTTTTTCAATTTATTTAGCCTGAAAGTGTCTTATTTTATGTGTAAATACTGTTTAAATTGTTAAACATAGCACTTTTTCAATGTATTTAACCTGTAAGTGTCTTATTTTACGTGTAAATACTGTTTAAATTGTGAAAAATAGCACTTTTTCAATGAATTTAGCCTGAAAGTGTCTTATTTTACGTGTAAATACTGTTGAAATTGTTATTTCAACAATTTATTTAGCCTGAAAGTGTCTTATTTTACGTGTAAATACTGTTAAAATTGTAAAAAATAGCACTTTTTAAATGAAATTAGCCTGAAAGTGTCTTATTTTACGTGTAAATACAGTTAGAATTTTAAAAAATAGCACTATTTCAATGGATTTATCCTGAAAGTGTCTAATTTTACGTGTAAATACTGTTGAAATTTTAAAAAATAGCACTTTTTCAATTTATTTAGCCTGAAAGTGTCTTATTTTACGTGTAAATACTGTTTAAATTGTTAAACATAGCACTTTTTCAATGTATTTAGCCTGTAAGTGTCTTATTTTACGTGTAAATACTGTTTAAATTGTGAAAAATAGCACTTTTTCAATGAATTTAGCCTGAAAGTGTCTTATTTTACGTGTAAATACTGTTGAAATTGTTATTTCAACAATTTATTCAGCCTGAAAGTGTCTTATTTTACGTGTAAATACTGTTAAAATTGTAAAAAATAGCACTTTTTAAATGAAATTAGCCTGAAAGTGTCTTATTTTACGTGTAAATACTGTTAGAATTTTAAAAAATATTACTTTTTCCTTTAAATAAGCCTGAAAGTGTCTTAATTTACGTGTAAATACTGTTAAAATTGTGAAAAATAGCACTTTTTCAATGTATTTAGCCTGAAAGTGTCTTATTTTACGTGTAAATACAGTTGAAATTTTAAAAATAGCACTTTTTCAATGTATTTAGCCTGAAAGTGTCTTAATTTACGTGTAAATAATGTTAAAATTGTGAGAAATAGCATTTTTTCAATGTATTTAGCCTGTAAGTGTCTTATTTACGTGTAAATACTGTTAAAATTATGAAAAATAGCACTTTTTCAATGGATTTAGCCTGAAAGTGTCTTATTTTACGTGTAAATACAGTTGAAATTTAAAAAATAGCACTTTTTCAATGAATTTAGCCTGAAAGTGTCTTATTTTATGTGTAAATACTGTTAAAATTGTGAAAAATAGCACTTTTCAATGTATTTAGCCTGAAAGTGTCTTATTTTACGTGTAAATACTGTTAAAATTGTGAAAAATAGCACTTTTTCAACGAAATTAGCCTGAAAGTGTCTTATTTTACGTGTAAATACTGTTAAAATTGTGAAAAATAGCACTTTTCCATGTATTAAGCCTGAAAGTGTCTTATTTTACGTGTAAATACTGTTAAAATTGTGAAAAATAGCACTTTTTTAATCAATTTAGCTTGAAAGTGTCTTATTTTACGTGTAAATATTGTTGAAATTGTGAAAAATAGCACTTTTCCATGTATTTAGCCTTAAAGTGTCTTATTTTTAGTGTAAATACTGTTAAAATTGTGAAAACTAGCACTTTTCCATGTATTTAGCCTGAAAGTGTCTAATTTACTTGTAAATACTGTTAAAATTGTGAAAAATAGCACTTTTACAATGTGTTTAGCCTGAAGATGTCTTATGTTAAGTGTAAATACTGCCAAAATTGTGAAAAATAGCACTTTTTCAATGTATTTAGCCTGAAAGTGTCTTATTTTACGTGTAAATACTGTTACAATTGTGAAAATAGCACTTTTGCAACGAAATTAGCCTGAAAGTGTCTTATTTTACGTGTAAATACTGTTAAAATTGTGAAAAATAGCACTTTTCCATGTATTTAGCCTGAAAGTGTCTTATTTTACGTGTAAATACTGTTAAAATTGTGAAAAATAGCACTTTTTTAATGAATTAAGCCTGAAAGTGTCTTATTTTACGTGTAAATACTGTTCAAATTGTGAAAAATAGCACTTTTACATGTATTTAGCCTGAAAGTGTCTTATTTTAAGTGTAAATACTGCTAAAATTGTGAAAAATAGCACTTTTTTAATGAATTTAGCCTGAAAGTGTCTTATTTTTCGTGTAAATACTGTTAAAATTGTGAAAAATAGCACTTTTCCATGTATTTAGCCTGAAAGTGTCTTATTTTACGTGTAAATACTGTTAAAATTGTGAAAAATTGAACTTTTTTAATGAATTTAGCCTGAAAGTGTCTTATTTTACGTGTAAATACTGTTCAAATTGTGAAAAATAGCACTTTACCATGTATTTAGCCTGAAAGTGTCTTATTTTACGTGTAAATACTGTTAAAATTGTGAAAAATAGCACTTTTCCATGTATTTAGCCTGAAAGTGTCTTATTTTACGTGTAAATACTGTTAAAATTGTGAAAAATTGAACTTTTTTAATGAATTTAGCCTGAAAGTGTCTTATTTTACGTGTAAATACTGTTCAAATTGTGAAAAATAGCACTTTTCCATGTATTTAGCCTGAAAGTGTCTTATTTTACGTGTAAATACTGTTAAAATTGTGAAAAATAGCACTTTTCCATGTATTTAGCCTGAAAGTGTCTTATTTTAAGTGTAAATACTGCTTAAATTGTGAAAAATAGCACTTTTTTAATGAATTTAGCCTGAAAGTGTCTTATTTTACGTGTAAATACTGTTAAAATTGTGAAAAATAGCACTTTTTTAATGAATTTAGCCTGAAAGTGTCTTATTTTACG
Organism: Anopheles stephensi; assembly: GCF_013141755.1. Classification (NCBI taxonomy): domain Eukaryota; kingdom Metazoa; phylum Arthropoda; class Insecta; order Diptera; family Culicidae; genus Anopheles; species Anopheles stephensi. Next base: position 41,284 of record NW_023405021.1, on the reverse strand, counting down.
TGTAAATACTGTTAAAATTGTGAAAAATAGCACTTTTCCATGTATTTAGCCTGAAAGTGTCTTATTTTACGTGTAAATACTGTTAAAATTGTGAAAATAGCACTTTTTCAATAAAATTAGCCTGAAAGTGTCTTATTTTACGTGTAAATACTGTTCAAATTGTAAAAAATAGCACTTTTCCATGTATTTAGCCTGAAAGTGTCTTATTTTACGTGTAAATACTGTTAACATTGTGAAAAATAGCACTTTTTCAATGTGTTTAGCCTGAAAGTGTCTTATTTTAAGTGTAAATACTGCTAAAATTGTGAAAAAAAGCACTTTTTCAATGTATTTAGCCTGAAAGTGTCTTATTTTACGTGTAAATACTGTTAAAATTGTGAAAAATAGCACTTTTTCAATGTATTTAGCCTGAAAGTGTCTTATTTTACGTGTAAATACTGTTAAAATTGTGAAAAATAGCACTTTTTCAATGAAATTAGCCTAAAAGTTTCTTATTTTACGTGTAAATACTGTTAAAATTGTGAAAAATAGCACTTTTCCATGTATTTAGCCTGAAAGTGTCTTAATTTACGTGTAAATACTGTTCAAATGGTGAAAAATAGCACTTTTTCAATGTATTTAGCCTGAAAGTGTCTTATTTTACGTGTAAATACTGTTCAAATTGTGAAAAATAGCACTTTAACAATGAAATTAGCCTAAAAGTGTCTTATTTGACGTGTAAATACTGTTCAAATTGTAAAAAATAGCACTTTTCCATGTATTTAGCCAGAAAGTGTCTTATTTTACGTGTAAATACTGTTAACATTGTGAAAAATAGCACTTTTTCAATGTATTTAGCCTGGAAGTGTCTTATTTCTAGTGTAAATACTGTTCAAATTGTGAAAAATAGCACTTTTTCCATGTATTTAGCCTGAAAGTGTCTTATTTTAAGTGTAAATACTGCTAAAATTGTGAAAAATAGCACTTTTTTAATGAATTTAGCCTGAAAGTGTCTTATTTTACGTGTAAATACTGTTAAAATTGTGAAAAATAGCACTTTTTTAATGAATTTAGCCTGAAAGTGTCTTATTTTACGTGTAAATACTGTTAAAATTGTGAAAAATAGCACTTTTCCATGTATTTAGCCTGAAAGTGTCTTATTTGACGTGTAAATACTGTTCAAATTGTAAAAAATAGCACTTTTCCATGTATTTAGCCTGAAAGTGTCTTATTTTACGTGTAAATACTGTTAACATTGTGAAAAATAGCACTTTTTCAATGTATTTAGCCTGGAAGTGTCTTATTTCTAGTGTAAATACTGTTCAAATTGTGAAAAATAGCACTTTTTCCATGTATTTAGCCTGTAAGTGTCTTATTTTAAGTGTAAATACTGCTAAAATTGTGAAAATAGCACTTTTTCAATAAAATTAGCCTGAAAGTGTCTTATTTTACGTGTAAATACTGTTCAAATTGTAAAAAATAGCACTTTTCCATGTATTTAGCCTGAAAGTGTCTTATTTTACGTGTAAATACTGTTAACATTGTGAAAAATAGCACTTTTTCAATGTATTTAGCCTGGAAGTGTCTTATTTCTAGTGTAAATACTGTTCAAATTGTGAAAAATAGCACTTTTCCATGTATTTAGCCTGAAAGTGTCATATTTTACGTGTAAATACTGTTAAAATTGTGAAAAAAAGCACTTTTTCATTGAAATTAGCCTGAAAGTGTCTTATTTTACGTGTAAATACTGTTAAAATTGTGAAAAATAGCACTCTTTCAATGTATTTAGCCTGAAAGTGTCTTATTTTACGTCAAAATACTGTTAAAATTGTGAAAAATAGCACTTTTTCAATGTGTTTAGCCTGAAAGTGTCTTATTTTAAGTGTAAATACTGCTAAAATTGTGAAAAAAAGCACTTTTTCAATGTATTTAGCCTGAAAGTGTCTTATTTTACGTGTAAATACTGTTAAAATTGTGAAAAATAGCACTTTTTCAATGAAATTAGCCTAAAAGTTTCTTATTTTACGTGTAAATACTGTTAAAATTGTGAAAAATAGCACTTTTCCATGTATTTAGCCTGAAAGTGTCTTATTTTACGTGTAAATACTGTTCAAATGGTGAAAAATAGCACTTTTTCAATGTATTTAGCCTGAAAGTGTCTTATTTTACGTGTAAATACTGTTCAAATTGTGAAAAATAGCACTTTAACAATGAAATTAGCCTGAAAGTGTCTTATTTTACGTGTAAATACTGTTCAAATTGTAAAAAATAGCACTTTTCCATGTATTTAGTCTGAAAGTGTCTTATTTTACGTGTAAATACTGTTAACATTGTGAAAAATAGCACTTTTTCAATGTATTTAGCCTGGAAGTGTCTTATTTCTAGTGTATATACTGTTCAAATTGTGAAAAATAGCACTTTTTCAATGTGTTTAGCCTGAAAGTGTCTTATTTTAAGTGTAAATACTGCTAAAATTGTGAAAAATAGCACTTTTTCAATGTATTTAGCCTGAAAGTGTCTTATTTTAAGTGTAAATACTGCTAAAATTGTGAAAAATAGCACTTTTTTAATGAATTTAGCCTGAAAGTGTCTTATTTTACGTGTAAATACTGTTAAAATTGTGAAAAATAGCACTTTTTTAATGAATTTAGCCTGAAAGTGTCTTATTTTACGTGTAAATACTGTTAAAATTGTGAAAAATAGCACTTTTCCATGTATTTAGCCTGAAAGTGTCTTATTTTACGTGTAAATACTGTTAAAATTGTGAAAATAGCACTTACTGGCCAAAGGCCATAGGGCACCGAACGGCCAACTTTTGTTCCGAGGGTAAAAAATTTTTATCACGAGATTTTGATGAAAATGACCTCGGAACGCGTTTATTACAGTGAAAAGTGAAACCAAACAGTATTTGCGAAGAAAAAATTGTCCTATGAAAAAATCAATTTTTCTTAGGGTAGAGGTCAAAAATTTTCTAAGTCCCAAAAAATCACATTTTCTCGAATATCTCGAAAACTTCTTTTCGCACAGGGGTCAACCAAGGTGATTTAAAAAGTTCTTTACAAACTGTAATTTTTGGGCCATAGCGACTTTCAAGTGTTTTTTTGACATTTTTCGCATATCAGCATCCTGGGTTCCCATACTAGCCAAAGGCCTTAGGGCACCAAACGGCCAACTTTTGGTCCGAGGGCAAACATTTTTTTTCAAGAGATTTTGATGAAAATGGCTTCGAAACACGTTTCTCATAATGAAAAGTGAAACCAAACAGTTATTGCGAAGAAAGAATTGTGCTATGAAAAAATCAATTTTTCTCAGTGTAGAGGATAGAAATTTTCTTAGTCCAAAAAAATCACATTTTCTCGAATATCTCGAAAAATACTTTTCGGACAGGGGTCAACCAAGGTGTTTAAGAAAGGTCTTTACAAGCTCTAATTAATGAGCCATAGCGACTTTCAAGTGATTTTTTGACACATTTTCGCATATCGGCATCCTAGGTTCCCATACTGGCCATTAGGCCATAGCGCACCGAACGGCCAACTTTTGGTCCAAGGGTAAAAAATTTACCACGAGATATTGATGAAAATGGTTTCGGAACGCGTTTCTCTTAATGAAAAGTGAAACCAAACCGTATTTGCAAAGAAAAAATTGTCCTATGAAAAAATCAATGTTTCTTAGGGTAGAAGTTAAAAATTTTCAAAGTACCAAAAAATCCCATTTTCTCGAATATCTCGAAAAATACTTTTCGGACAGGGGTCAACCAAGGTGTTTAAGAAAGGTCTTTACAAGCTCTAATTCATGAGCCATAGCGACTTTTAAGTGATTTTTTGACACTTTTTCGCATACCGACCTCGTAGGTTCCCATACTGCCTATAGGCCATAGGGCACCGAACGGCCAACTTTTGGTCCAAGGGTAAAAAATTGTTATCACGAGATATTGATTAAAATGGCTTCGGAACGCGTTTCTTATAATAAAAAGTGAAACCAAAAAGTATTTGCAAAGAAAAAATTGTCCTATGAAAAAATCAATTTTTCTTAGGGTAGAGGTCAAAACTTTTCTAAGTCCCAAAAACTCACATTTTCTCGAATATCTCGAAAACTACTTATCGGACAGGGGTCAACCAAGGTGTTTAAGAAAGATCTCAACAATCCGTAATTAATGAGTCATAGCGACTTTCAAGTGATTTTTTGACACTTTTTCGCATATCGGCATCCAGGGTTCCCATACTGGCCATAGCCCATAGGGCACAGAACGGCCAACTTTTGGTCCGAGGGTAAAAATTTTTTATCCCGAGATTTTGATGAAAATGGCTTCGGAACGCGTTTCTTATAATGAAAAGAGAAACCAAGCAGTGTTTGCGAAGAAAAAATTTTCCTATGAAAAAATAAATTTTTCTTGGGGTAGAGGTCAGAAATTTTCTAGGTCCCAAAAAATCCCATTTTGTCGAATATCTCGAAAACTACTTATCGGACAGGGGTCAACCAAGGTTTTTTTAGAAAGGTCTTCACAAGTTCTAATTAATGGGCTATAGCGACTTTTCAAGTGATTTTTTGACACTTTTTCGCATGTCGGCATCCTGGGTTCCCATACTGGCCATAGGCCATTGGGCACCGAACGGCCAACTTTTGCTCCAAGGGTAACAATTTTTAATCACGAGATTTTGATGAAAATGGCTTCGGAACGCGTTTCTCATAATGAAAAGTGAAACCAAACAGTATTTGCGAAGAAAAAATTGTGCTATGAAAAAATAAATTTTTCTTAGGGTAGAGGTAAATTTTTTTCTAAGACCCCAAAAATCACATTTTCTCGAATATCTCGAAAACTACTTATCGGACAGGAGTCAACCAACGTTTTTTAGAAAGGTCTTTACAAGCTTTAATTATTAAGCCATAGCGACTTTCAAGTGATTTTCTGACACTTTTTCGCATATCGGCATCCTGGGTTCCCGTATCGGCCATAGGCCATAGGGCATCGAACGGCCAACTTTTGGTCCGAGGGTTAACATTTTTTTTCACGAGATTTTGATGAAAATGGCTTCGGAACGCGTTTCTTATAATGAAAAGAAAAACCAAACAGAATTTGCGAAGAAATAATTGTCCTATGAAAAAATCAATATTTCTTGGGGTAGAGGTCAAAAATTTTATAAGTCCCAACAAATCACATTTTTCTCGAATATCTCGAAAACTACTTATCGGACAGGGGTCAACCAAGGTGTTTTAGAAAGGTCGTAGCAAGATCTAATTATTGGGCCATAGCGACTTTCAAGTGATTCTTTGACACTTTTTAACATATCGGCATCCTGGGTTCCCATACTGGCCATAGGCCATAGGGCACCGAAGGGCCAACTTTTGGTCCAAGGGTAAAACATTTTTATCACGGGATTTTGATGAAAATGGCCTCAGAACGCGTTTCTTATAATAAAAAGTGAAACCAAAAAGTATTTGCAAAGAAAAAATTGTCCTATGAAAAAATCAATTTTTCTTAGGGTAGAGGTCAAAATTTTCGAAGTCCCAAAAATTACATTTTCTCGAATATCTCGACAACTACTTTTCGGACAGGGGTCAACCAAGGTGTTTAAGAAAGGTCTTTACAAGCACTAATCAATGAGCCATAGCGACTTTCAAGTGATTTTCTGACACTTTTTCGCATATCGGCATCCTGGTTTCCCATACTGGCCATAGGCCATAGGGCACCGAACGGCCAACGTTTGGTCCGAGGGTAGAAAAAAAATCATCTCGAGATTTTGATGAACATGGCTTCGGAACGCGTTTCTTATAATGAAAAGTGAAACCAAACAGTTTTTGCGAAGAAAAAATTGTCCTATGAAAAAATCAATTTTTCTTAGGGTAGAGGTCAGAAATTTTCTAGGTCCCAAAAAATCACATTTTCTCGAATATCTCGAAATCTACTTATCGGACAGGGGTCAACCAAGGTGTTTTAGAAAGGTCTTCACAAGCTCTAATTAATCAGCCATAGCAACTCTCAAGTGATTTTTTGACACTTTTTCGCATATCGGCATCCTGGGTTCCCATACTGGCCATAGGCCATAGCGCATCAAAGCCAACTTTTGGTCCGAGGGTTAACATTTTTTGTCACGAGATTTTGATGAAAATGGCTTCGGAACGCGTTTCTTATGATGAAAAGTGAAACCAAACAGTATTTGCGAAGGAAAAATTGTCCTATGAAAAAATCAATTTTTCTTGGGGTAGAGGTCAGAAAATTTCTAAGTCCCAACAAATCACATTTTTCTCGAATATCTCGAAAACTACTTCTCGGACAGGGGTCAACCAAGGTGTTTTAGAAAGGTCTTTACAAGCTCTAATTTATGAGCCATAGCGACTCTCAAGTGATTTTTTGACACTTTTTCGCATATCGGCATCCTGGGTTCCCGTATCGGCCATAGGCCATAGGGCATCGAACGGCCAACTTTTGGTCCGAGGGTAACAATTTTTTTATCCCGAGATTTTGATGAAAATGGCTTCGGAACGCGTTTCTTATAATGAAAAGTGAAACCTAACAGTGTTTGCGAAGAAAAAATTGTCCTATGAAAAAATTAATTTTTCTTGGGGTAGAGGTCAGAAATTTTCTATGTCCCAAAAAATCACGTTTTCGCGAATGCCTCGAAAACTACTTATCGGACAGGGGTCAACCAAGGTGTTTTAGAAAGGTCTTTACAAGCTCTAATTTATCAGCCATAGCGACTCTCAAGTGATTTTTTGACACTTTTTCGCATATCGGCATCCTGGGTTCCCATACTGGCCATAGGCCATAGGGCACCGAACGGCGAACTTTTGGTCCAAGTGTAAAGAATTTTTATCACGAGATTTTGATGAAAATGGCTTCGGAACGCGTTTCTTATAATGAAAAGTGAAACCAAACAGTATTTGCGAAGAAAAAATTGTTCTATGAAAACATCAATTTTTCTCAGGGTAGAGATCAAAAGTTTTCTTAGTCCCTAAAAATCACATTTTCTCGAATATCTCGAAATCTACTTATCGGACAGGGGTCATCCAAGGTGTTTTAGAAAGGTCTCTACAAGCTCTAATTAATGGACCATAGCGTCTTTCAAGTGAATTTTTGACACTTTTCGCATATCGGTATCCTAGGTTCCCATACTGGCCATAAGCCATAGGGCACCGAACGGCCAACTTTTGGACCGAGGATAAAAATTTTGTTTCACGAGATTTTGATGAACATGGCTTCGGAACGCGTTTCTTATAATGAAAAATGAAACCAAACAGTATTTGCGAAGAAAAAATCGTCCTATGAAAAAATCAATTTTTCTTGGGGTAGAGGTCAGAAAATTTCTAAGTCCCAACAAATCACATTTTTCTCGAATATCTCGAAAACTACTTCTCGGACAGGGGTCAACCAAGGTGTTTTAGAAAGGTCTTTACAAGCTCTAATTTATGAGCCATAGCGACTCTCAAGTGATTTTTTGACACTTTTTCGCATATCGGCATCCTGGGTTCCCGTATCGGCCATAGGCCATAGGGCATCGAACGGCCAACTTTTGGTCCGAGGGTAACAATTTTTTTATCCCGAGATTTTGATGAAAATGGCTTCGGAACGCGTTTCTTATAATGAAAAGTGAAACCTAACAGTGTTTGCGAAGAAAAAATTGTTCTATGAAAACATCAATTTTTCTCAGGGTAGAGATCAAAAGTTTTCTTAGTCCCAAAAAATCACATTTTCTCGAATATCTCGAAAACTACTTATCGGACAGGGGTCAACCAAGGTGTTTTAGAAAGGTCTTTACAAGCTCTTATTAATGAGTCATAGCGACTTTCAAGTGATTGTCTGACACTTTTTCGCATATCGGCATCCTAGGTTCCCATACTGGCCATAGGCCATAGGGCACCGAACGACCAACTTTTGGTCCGAGGGTAAAACTTTTTTTTCACGATATTTTGATGAAAATGGCTTCGGAACGCGTGTCTCATAATGAAAAGTGAAACCAAACAGTATTTGCGATGAAAAAATTGTTCTATGAAAAAATCAATTTTTCTCAGGGTAGAGGTCAAAAATTTTCTAAGTCCCAAAAAATCACATTTTCTCGAATATCTCGAAAACTACTTATCGGACAGGGGTCATCCAAGGTGTTTTAGAAAGGTCTCTACAAGCTCTAATTAATTGACCATAGCGTCTTTCAAGTGAATTTTTGACACTTTTCGCATATCGGCATCCTAGGTTCCCATACTGGCCATAAGCCATAGGGCACCGAACGGCCAACTTTTGGACCGAGGATAAAAATTTTGTTTCACGAGATTTTGATGAACATGGCTTCGGAACGCGTTTCTTATAATGAAAAATGAAACCAAACAGTATTTGCGAAGAAAAAATCGTCCTATGAAAAAATCAATTTTTCTTAGGGTAGAGGTCAAAAATTTTCTAAGTCCCAAAAAATCACATTTTCTCGAATATCTCGAAAACTACTTATCGGACAGGGGTCAACCAAGGTGTTCTAGAAAGGTCTTTACAAGCTCTAATTCATTAGCCATAGCGGCTATCAAGTGATTTTTTGACACTTTTTCGCATATCGGCATCCTGGGTTTCAATACTACCTATAGGCCATAGGGCACCGAACGGCCAACTTTTGGACCGAGGATAAAAATTTTGTTTCACGAGATTTTGATGAACATGGCTTCGGAACGCGTTTCTTATAATGAAAAATGAAACCAAACAGTATTTGCGAAGAAAAAATCGTCCTATGAAAAAATCAATTTTTCTTAGGGTGGAGGTCAAAAATTTTACAACTCCCAAAAAATCACATTTTCTCGATTATCTCGAAAACTTCTTATCGGACAGGGGTCAACCAAGGTGTTTAAGAAAGGTCTTTACAAGCTCTAATTAATGAGCCATAGCGACTTTCAAGTGATTTTCTGACACTTTTTCGCTTATCGGCATCCTGGGTTCCCATACTGGCCATAGGCCATAGGGCACCGAACGGCCAACTTTTGGTCAGAGGGTAAACATTTTTTTTTCACGAGATTTTGATGAAAATCATTCTGCCTCCAGCTTCCGTGGCGATAAGACGTGTTTCGCTGTGGAGCGTCAAACGGGTCATTTGCGTACGGCAGATAGTGGTCATTGTCCTCGTGTGCGATAGCGTAATCAACGTGATTACCCGTATCGCACTAATCGGTGTCTCCGCCTTTCTCCGGCTTTCGCTCGGAGTTTGTGTTTATCGATCGAGTGGCGCCTAGCCCCGATCAACGTGTGTTCTTAGTGTTGTGAGTGTGTGTATCTGTTGATCGTTGCGATAAGCAAGCGTATCCACGCTGCATCGTCGCATCGATCGTGATCAGTCCAGTGTGTGTGAGTTTGTGTGTGTACCTTTGCGCGCGTGCTGTCTATCGTGTGTGACGGTAAGTTTTTTCCTGTCCCACCTCTCCCGTTGTCTTCGGTCCTGGCATGGGGTCAGATAATTCTGACTCGGAAAGGGAGATTGAGCCCAATGTAAAGCGTAAACCAGGTCGCCCTAAGGCCGCTCCTGCCACTAAAAAGGTGGCATTGGAAGAGAGACCGTCTTCCTCGAAGGCGTCGAGTGCCCCACCGGCAAATAGTTTTTGTGCCCCGCTGACAAAAACTAATCAGCCATCTGAACATCGAGCTCGTGCTTACCCGGTTTCGTGGGAGGGTAAGCCATTAGTTTATTTTATGCCACGTACCAAGCAGCTCGATGTAAGGACGATCGCGGCTGTTTTGTTTAAAAAATACCCGGGTGTTGCCGATGTGTTTCGGATGCGCCCAAACAAGATCAGGGTAACCGCAAAGGACCGGGCTCAAGCCAACGTCATTGCGGCTGATCCAGATTTTACGGAGCACTACCGGGTTTATATTCCCGGTAGTCTGGTGGAAGTTACCGGCGTGATCGAAGACTTCGATTATCCGGAGGAGGAGGTGGTTAAATTCGGTGTAGGTGCATTTCATGCACCAGACACGCCGAAGGTAAAAGTCCTTGAGGCAAAAAAGGTTTTTAAGCTTGATGCCTCATCGAAAAATGAAAAAAAATATATCCCGACCACCTCCCTCCGGATCACGTTTGAGGGAACGGTACTTCCGCAGGCCCTCATTTTAGAAGGCCTCCGGATACCCATCGACCGGCCATACGTGCCAAGGGTGGCCACCTGTTCGAAGTGCAGCCGGATTGGACATGCCGATCCGTTCTGCACTCGCAAGATTTGCTGCGGAAAATGCAGAGGGGCTCACGCTACCGAGGAGTGCAAAGCCCCATCCCAAAAATGTTCGCATTGTCGGGAGGAGTGGCATGAGGTAGCCTTGTGCCCTGTGTATCGGAAACTCCAGAAGGAGCAGACAAAAACTGTAGCCGAGCGGGCACGCGGCTCGTACAGCGATGCTCTCAAGGGAGCAAACGCATCAAACCCTTTTGCAGTTTTGGGTGCATCTGCAAATGGCGAGCCTAGTCCGACTGCACCCGAACAGGTGCCACTGAGATCGGTAAAGATCATGAGAGTACCTTACAAAAAGGTACAGCGGAAGGTTCTAAAAACAAAAAATAGACCTTTGGCACCACAGCGCCACGCTAAAGTTTCTTCCCCCGGTCCAAAACGTGACGCTGATCCAAAAACTCCCGCCCCCCAAATTGCCAGGAAACAGCCCAAGAAGAAGCGATCTTCTCGGACTGAAGCTCCAGTGGAAAGCCTGGCTTTTCCGACGGAGCCCATGAGCTTCCCGAGAACTCCCACCCCGTCCCTGTCCGAGATCCTTGAGTCCCTTCTTTTGACCCTAAACCTCCCGCAGCATCTGCACATGAGCGCAACTTGGGCCCTTCCTTTCCTGAAGGGGATGATCAAACAGTGGCTGGCTCAATGGCCATGCTTAAGTATGATGGTCCGTTTGGATGATTAATGGCTCCTACGGCTACTATCATACAGTGGAACTGTAGGAGTTTGCTTGGCAAGCTAAACTCTTTTAAAGCATTAGTGGGTGAACACAACTGCGATGTGTTTGCCCTCTGTGAAACTTGGTTATCGGATGAAATTAAATTAACCTTCCCGGGATATAATATAATCCGTGAAGATCGCGTTACTAGGGGTGGGGGGGTACTGATTGGTGTTGGAAAGAGTCACACTTTCACCAGAATACCTACCCCTAGACAAGAAATGATGGAAACTGTCGCAGTTAAGGCAAAACTGGGCGTTCTTCACGTGACAATTGCATCCATTTATATCCCCCCGATAGCCAACAATGAAAAAGAAAAAATTGAAAAGTTCAAAGAGGATCTTGGAAATTTAGCAGTGGTCTTGCCTGGACCGCTTTTGATCCTGGGAGACTTTAACTCCCATGGAATCGACTGGGGGTGCGAAAAGGATGACATTCGCACTCCTATCATCCGAGATTTCTGCGACAGATTTGGGTTTTCGATTCTCAACTCAGGAGAGGCAACTAGGATGCAGACACCTCTAAGTAGGGCGAGTGCACTGGACCTGTCTCTATGTCCATCAGCAATGGCCCTGGATTTTAGTTGGAAGGTGATCCAGGACCCTATCGGCAGTGACCACTTGCCGATAGAAATTTCCTACATCAAGGGAGGATGTCCAGTAGAAGGAATCCCCGTTAAATGTGACTTAACGAGGAACATCGACTGGACGAGATACGGCGAATTAATAGCCGCTTCGCTTTCACTTGACTTGGAAGATTTGTCTCCTGTCAAGGAGTACGAAAAACTTGTTTCACTGATAAACAAGTGCGCCCTTGAGGCCCAAACAAGGCGCTCCCACCAAGCAAGGACATTTAAAAAACCTCCCACTCCTTGGTGGGACAAGGATTGCCAAGCGGCTTTCACCAAGAAGCGTGAGGCATTTAAAGCCTTCCGGGACACGGGCTCGAGGTCCTTATATGAAAAATATAAAGGACTGGAGAGAACGTGCAAAAACCTGTTGAAGGCGAAGAAAAAGGGTTATTGGCGTAGATACGTCAATAATCTAAACCCCACCACTTCACTTAATTCGCTTTGGAGAATGGCTAGAAGGATGCGAAACAGCAACAACATCAATGGGAGCGAAAGCTTTTCTGGCGAGTGGCTGTATGAATTTGCCCACAAGCTTTGCCCCGATTTCGTTCCTGCGCAAAGCTTTACACAACATGCGCCTGGTAGTGACCCCAGGATGGATTCACCGTTCACAATGGTAGAGCTATCACTTGCTCTCCTATCAAGCAAAAATTCCTCCCCAGGTCTGGATCAGATTGGAAGCAAATTGCTTCAAAATCTGCCCGACATAGGGAGGAAACGTCTGTTAAGCATCTTTAACAATATGTTGGAGGTCAACAGCGTTCCGCAAGAGTGGAGAGAGGTGAAAGTTGTCACTATCTTGAAGCCTGGCAAACCGCCATCAAGACACGATTCGTATCGGCCAATATCGTTACTGTCGTGTCTGAGGAAACTCCTTGAAAGGATGATTCTTTTCCGGTTAGAAGAATGGTTGGAATCGAACAACCTTCTCTCAAATACCCAGTTTGGTTTTCGTAAAGCCAGGGGTACTAATGACTGCTTAGCCCTTCTGGTAACAGAAATAGAGCTTGCTCGTGCACGCAAGCAGAACATGGGATCTATTTTCCTGGATATACAGGGGGCTTTTGACTCAGTATCACCATACAAGCTGAGTCAAAAACTAGAAAATGTGGGGCTGGGTCCAAAGTTGAATAACTTTCTGTTCAACCTTTTGTCGGAGAAAGCTATGAATTTCAACAATGGTCATGTTCAGCTAAAGCGGACCAGTTTCCATGGACTAGCACAAGGGTCCTGCTTGAGCCCCCTGTTATACAACTTTTATGTTAGCGAAATAGATTCTTGTCTAGCTCCGAACTGCAGCATTAGACAATTGGCTGACGACGGCGTCATATCTTTTGCAAGCAGGGACGCCGCCGAAATACAACTGGCTTTACAAACCACTTTGGACAACCTTTCCGAGTGGTCTGAAAACCTTGGTATCAAGTTCTCTGCAAAGAAAACTGAGATGGTAGTCTTTTCTCCTTTCAGCGACACGACGAAAAACAGGGAGAAAAGACTATTTGACCCGAAAATTGATGTCTTTTTGTACGGTCAAAAGATATCAACTACCGACAATTTTCGATACCTTGGTGTTTGGTTCAATTCAAGGCTAAACTGGAGTACACACATCTCCCATCTGGTGCAAAAATGCAGCAAAAGAATCAACTTTCTAAGGACAGTCACAGGATTCTGGTGGGGCGCACATCCATCAGACGTCCTGCGACTGTATAAGACAACGGTACTATCCGTGTTGGAATATGGCAGTATATGTTTCCATTGGGCATCCAACACGCATATCCTCAAACTGGAGAGGCTACAGTATCGTTGTCTTAGACTCGCACTAGGGAGCATGAAATCAACACACAATATGTCCCTAGAAGTGATGACCGGAGTGATGCCGCTAAAACTTCGTTTTGAAATGCTGTCGCTTCGCCTTCTAGTCCGTTCTTCAGTATCAAATCCCTTGATCGAAGAAAATTTTAAAGCGCTTCTAGAGACAGGTTCTAAGAGCAAGATCTTGAAAATCTATGAAGATTTTGTTGCCCTACAAGTGCATCCTAGCGCCCCACAGGCATTAAACCGTGCTGCCCTTCCTGAGACCTACAGTTCCCTTTTAACAACAGATTCCTCGTTGCACGAGGAAATCAAGACCATACCGAATGATCTTCGCCCGATGGTAGTTCCGGGCATTTTCAGGGATAAGTATGGCCATTTAGACCAAAGTAGCCAGTATTATACTGATGGATCATCTTCTAAGGAAGGCACCGGCTTCGGCGTTTTTAGTGAGTCCGCCGAAGCATTTTTCAAATTGCGGGAGCCGTGTAGTGTCTACACCGCAGAACTAGCCGCAATCTTGTACGCACTATTGATTATAGCAGCGAGACCTTCGGATCAGTACTTCATTTTTACAGATAGCCTTAGCGCTATTGAAGCACTAAGATCCCCGAAGGCTGTTAAGAGTCAGGATTTCCTTGTCATTAAAATCATAGAATTGCTTGGCTCCATGTTCGACAAGGCGTTCAGGATTTCGCTAATTTGGGTACCTTCTCATTGTGGAATTCCCGGCAACGAGAAGGCAGACTCACTGGCCAAAACAGGCGTCCAACAAGGCGCATTTTACGACCGTCCGATCTCGGCCCGAGAGTTTCTTCGTCTACCACAGCAGCTTTTCCTGTCTCGCTGGCAGAGCATGTGGGAGGCGGATGATCTCGGGCGATTCCTTTTCTCGATCTCTCCGCAAGTGTCCCTGCGGCCTTGGTTCGGTGGGCTCTCTGTAGACCGGGCGTTAATACGCATGATGTCTCGACTTATGTCGAATCATTTCGCGTTGAATGCTCATCTACAGCGTATAACTCTGGCCCAGACGAAGGTGTGTGGCTGTGGTGACGGATTTCACGATGTGGATCACCTTCTGTGGTCCTGCGTGGAGTTTGAAACTGCAAGACCCTCCTTGTTGAGCGCAGTCGAGAGCATCGGCAGACGACCGGGCATAGAAATTAGAGAAGTGCTGGCGACCAGAGACCTCGCATACATGAGGCTCATCTACCAATTCGCCAGAGACAACGGCCTTATCCTTTGATTCCGCATCCCCATTATCCTACCGAACCATATCCGCGATTCCTGTTTTGTTATATGTTGTGTTGTCTTTGTCGTAAGTGTTAAGTGTTTTTTTTTGTAGTGCCACGGGTGGTCCGTTGACAAAGCAACAGCATCCGGGGTCAAAGTCGGCACTGTCGTAAGAAGGGAGGCAGAATTTTCTGTAACAGTGTTCTTCATCTCTGTCTAGCCTTGATGGGGCGAGCTCGGCCTTGCTGGCGTTGGGTTCGGAGGTGGTCGGCGGGTTCAACCCCGTAATTAGCAGAGACCCTGCTGTTACGGGATGGAACTCGCCGATAGCTTCTGAGTTCGGTGCTGGCTTGATCGAGCTTGGGCTATCACTGCTGGGCAGTTTGAGGAACACTGTACGCAGGCAAATGTTTGTAATGTCCCGATTACTGTTTTCTTTTTGTTTTGTCTAGATCAGCTTCACGGAAGGATGTTCCGTTCCACACACCACACTACCACCAACACAGCAACAGAAAGCAATAGACCCGGACCAAACCATCAATACAACCACCACAATAGACATGAACAACCACACTGCAATCTTCACACACCGACAACCGAGCATGCCCGGGATAAGGCAGAATAACAGGGAGGAAATGCCTTGTTAATATTTGTGAATATGTAATCGTCAACATATGCGGTGTTGACAATACGGCGTCATGCCGTAATACTGGAATTATAAATAAATAAAAATAAATAAGACACTTTCAAGCTAAATTATTTTAAAAAATGTGCTATTTTTAACAATTTAAACAGCACTTCATACGTAAAATAAGACACTTTCGAGCTAAATTATGTAAAAAAGTTGTATAAATTACACCGGTCGTGAAGGGAGGAAACTTGTGATATTTGGGAATTTCTAAAACTGGAGCGGATAATTGAATATGTGTTATGCGTTTGGAAGTTGCTTTTGTAATGTTTATTCAACCGTCAGATTTGTACATAATTCAATTACTCTAGTTCACTTTTCTTACATTGGCGTCTGGTTTATACTCTCTGCTCGTAGTGTTGTCAAGTGTTGTTTATTTTTCATGCAATAACAATTCAAAATATTTTCATGCAAATTAATTAATTATACTAATTATCCAAATTCAACATTCCGGCCACCAAAAGAGAATTCTTTTAAATGCATGAAACTATGTGATCGACGTGTAAACTTAACTTGACTTGACGCTCCAAATGTCAACAACTGTTGTTTACTATTTCGCACGTGTATCCTTCTTCCGCTCTAACCTCTCTGTTCGATTGGATTGGGTAGTAACGCGATTCTGCTGACGGCTCGAACAATTTCTTTTCCTGTGCCCACTCGTAAAGTTACTACTCTCACTACACCGTCTTTTCCTGGGTGCAAAGCTGTTATTCGCCCTTTTGGCCAAACTGCAGGTGGGGTATTGTCTTCTTTCACGATCACTAATTGGTTCACTTCTAGCTTCACCGGTGTATTGTTCGCGTGCTTTGCCCTGGCCTGTAGCCAAATCAGCTACCGCCTGTTTCACCAGCGTTGGCTTATTCCGAAAGCATGTGTGGCATCGATGGTACACGCTCTTTGCTAAGTTTCGGCCCCCAATCAACCAAAACTTCTGCCGGATTGTTGCTAACATGAATTGTGGCCCCGCGTGCATCTTTTGATGATGAGTGTTCTCGACCAGTAGTGTCGACAGCCGATGTGATGCAGCGAGGACAATCGGATGTTTGGTTGACTCTGGTATGTTGGCGTTACCAAGCCGGCCACCGACGCGTAACACACCCTTTGGGTCGAGGTATGGAGACAACCACTTTAGTCTCGACCTTCCGCTCACCAGCTTTCCTCGTTTCAGGTCGTCCATCTCCTCCGCAAACGAATCATGTTGTGCCCGTTGACACAACCTCAGTTCCGCATCCTGCAACTCCGCCGCTGTAAGCGGTGGAACGGAACTCAATAGCGTCTTCATGTCCGTATTCCGCTTGACGCTGTTGATCGACGTTGACTTGCTCGCCCTGAGGTTGGAGAGGATTCGCAAGCAATAAGCAACAACCCTTCGCAACTTGCCGTACGAGGAATAACGTGCGAAAAGTGTGTTGCTAAAGTCACACGTCGTAGAGGTGATGACTATTTTGGACACCGCTAACCGCTCCTCGATGTCCTTCTCGTTCTCTTTCGCGAGTACTGGTTCCACCGGCCACTCTTCCTGTCCGTAGGACAACCAACGTGGCCCCTGCCACCATCGCTCGCACTGCAGTAACTCTTCGGGCCTCAACCCGCGCGATATATCATCCGCCGGGTTATCGCTACCAGGAACATGACGCCAGCATGAAATTCGGGTCTCCTCTTGTATTTGCGCCACCCTGTTGGCGACGAACGGCTTCCATCGACGAGGTGATGATTTGAGCCAATGCATGACGGTCATGGAATCTGTCCAACAGATAACCGTCGACGATGAAACGTTGAGTGCTCGAATCACCTTCTGGAACAGGTGTACTGCTAGCCGTGCTGCACACAGTTCTAATCTGGCGATGGAATGTGTGTTTGAGAGGGACACCACCTTGGACTTAGCCACTAGCAATCTAACCGTCGAGCCCCGTGTCGAATCCGAGCGTACGTAACAACATGCTCCATAGGCTCCTTGAGATGCATCCGCGAAGAGATGCAGCTGCAGCCTTTCCGGATTGCTATGTGCCACCAATCGAGGTACTCGCAGTTCGCGTAACACATAGAGCGTTGAGTGGAACCTCCTCCACTCTTCCTGAATCTCCGCTGGTAGCGGACGATTCCAGTCCAGCGTCTTCCCCTCGTGCTTCAATCCCCATAGGCGTTGCAGGAACATCTTGGCGAGTATCACCGTTGGTCCCAACAGACCAAGAGGATCGAAGATTCTGGCCGTGTATGATAACACCAGGCATCGTGTCAGCTCTTCTGCAGGGGTTGGCAAATCCACCCGAAACCGAAACATATCGTTGGATGGTTCCCAAACCAAGCCCAGTATTGAGACTGCTTGGTCTTCTTGCCAGTCTAGAAGTGATTTGATGGCCAAATCGGCGCTTGGAACACCATCAAGCGCAGCCGGTATGTTCGACGCCCATTTCTTTAGTGAGAAGCCCGCTGATTCCAACATCGATGATATCTGTTTACGTGTCTCGATGGCTTCTGAAACACTTGCTGCACCAGTCAGCAAGTCATCCACATAAAAATCATGCAGAACCGGGTCTACGGCTTTGGGGTACTCCTGTTTGTTGTCATGCGCGATTTGTTGCAACGTACGAGTGGCCAAGAACGGAGCTGATGCGGTACCGTAGGTCACCGTTTGTAGCTCATACGTTGCTATTGGTTCGGTTGAACGTTCCCGATATCGAATGCGTAGCAGTTTTCGATCTTTATCATAATGCAGGATCTGCCTGTACATCTTCTCCACGTCTGCCACTAATGCGACAGAATGCTTCCTGAATCGCAAGATGATTGTGAGCAGATCATCTTGTACCGTTGGGCCAATGAGTAAAGTGTCGTTCAAGGAGTAGCCCGATGTTGTTTTGCAGGATGCATCGAAAACAACACGAACCTTGGTTGAAGAACTCGACTCCTTAATCACGGCATGATGAGGGATGTAGCAGTGCGGCTCACTATCGTCGACAGGTTCGGTGAGTTTCACCATGTGTCCCAACTGCTCGTATTCTACCATGAACCTTTTATACTCCTTTTCCATTACAGGATTGGCCTTTAGCCGCCGTTCAACTCCCAACAAACGCCGATCTGCTATATCCCTTGACAAACCCAGGACTTTCTCCGGTTTGGCATTTCGCGGCAACGACACGACATAGCGACCTTGAGCATTTCGCGTAGTCGTGGAAGCATAATACTTCTCACACAGGTCTTCTTCCAAAGACAACGCAGGGCCTTCTAAAATGCTCTCAGCCTCCCAGAACCGTTGTAGCGAAGCTGCAATGTCACCTTCATTGGTTGCCAGGTGACACAACCGCAAATTGGGCCCAGAACAACGGGAAGTATTCCCAGAGATCGCCCATCCAAACGGTGTCTCCAACAACCATGGTTTTCCTTCGCCCAGTGACCGCTTCCTGCCAGTGTGTAGTTCCCAAAATGTATCACCGCCAATAACCACATCTACCTTTCCGGGGACGTGGAAAGTAGGATCAGTCAATTTTATATTCGGGAGGAACCACGACTCTACGTTTATCGGTGTGGTTGGAAGATCTGCCGACGGAGTCTTTAGTACAAGGAATTCCATTGTTGTAGAGAAGTCAGTCCCTTTCGATTGAACGGCCGCTGTAATGGAACCCTTGACGTGCTGCATCTGTTGCCCTATACCAGATATGGCAACGTCTACCTTTGACAATGGTGTTAGCAATCGCTGCGCCATGGTTTCGGAAACGAAATTGCACATCGATCCCGAATCGAGAAGTGCCCGCGCATCATACGTGTTGCCGTGATCATCCACGAGCTGGAGAAGGACCGTTTCCAGAAGAACCATTTCCTCATCGGATTGCGCAGCCATGGTCACCGCTGAATTCACATGTAGTAGTGAATGGTGTCGTGCCTTGCACGTAGTGCACCGGTACGACGAGCGGCAATCCCTCACTTGGTGATGACGATTCAGGCAATTCCAACACAGCCGTTTTCGTGTTGCGATTTCCCGCCGTTGAGGTACGTCCTTATTTGCGAATTCCGGACAAACCCGCAAATGGTGAGCCTCCGTGCAACCAAAAATGCACGGTGGTTGTGGTGGCTGTGGCGCTGACATATGCGGTATTGCTCTTCCTGCCGTCGCTGTGTTACCCACCAACCTTGGTCTATGTTCGTATATTTTTTTGCTACCGGCCACCATTCTCGTATTTAGTTCAGTATGGGAAAACTCACGCGTTGACTTAAGGATTCGGACACGACTATGAAGGAAATCTACTAACTCCTTGTACTTATCTTTCGTGTGCTGTGCTGAATGGTTTTCCCAAGCCAAGATGGTCGCCGTGTCCAGTTTCATCAGCAAGAGGTTTGCGAGCGGCGTATCCCAGTACTCAACGGGCTCGTCGAGTTTCTTCAGCCCGTTCACGTGCCGCGTGAATTCATCCACGAGCTGCGCCAATTCATCCACCCTTTCACGGCTCACTGTCGGTAGGTGATGAATCTTCCGGTAGTACTCGCGAACAAGCGTACGCGGGTTGTCGTATCGCTTCAGCAAGGCAGTCCACGTCACGTCGTAATTATCTGCTGTTAAGGTGGTATGCTCGAAGAGCAATCCAGCATCACCCTTTAACGACGACAGCAGATATTGCAGCTTCATGATGTTAGGAATGTCCGCGGAAGAATCAATCATAGCTACAAATCGGTCCCGGAACGTAAGCCACTTGGTAGAATCACCATCAAACGTAGGTAATTCGATTTTCGGCAGACGCACATTCACAGCACTCGATCGTCCCGTAGTATTCATCGTTGAATTCGCGATCAACACCGAATCACTCACACCCGGGTTCGAGGGTTGCCTTCGTAGAAGGAAACCCTTCACGCGTCGGTAACGCGTGTCCATTTCGCAACGTTCCGCCACATACGTTTCCGCCCCATCCTCATCTAGCTCCGAAACTTTCGCGCTTGCCTGGAGAAAATCTTCGTAATACCTTTCCAGCTGGTCTAGACACACTGATACTTCACTCACTCTATCATCGGTATATTCACTGGTGAACTGTTCCACGGTTTTAATTAGCTCGGCAGCTTGGCGTTTTTTCAGTTGAAACGTTTTTAATTGTTTCGCCATTTTCTCTTTGAATTTTTGGCGCGTAGGATAATCTCACTGTAACTTGGATGCAACTTGTACGCAAAACCAAATTTCGAATGGCGCAAATTTGAAAACGCAATGGGTGTCGTTGCAGTTATGGGTGCCAAATTTGAAATGGCGTGGGTGGCGTCGGTTTTCTTACGCGTTCCGATCGAACTACACACTCGCTTTTCTGTTCCTTGTTCGTGACACGATGTAATCTTCACGAACACTTCACAAACGTCTCCTTTGCCCGTGATAGCGGGGCAACCAAAGGTTATGATAAACACAACGGGTTTAAACGGAGAAATATCACACTTTGAATCACCACTGTACATAAACGGTACGTAGTGCCGTTTATTCCCAAATCTGTGAACACGTAGTGTCCTGCTGCAAGTTTCACTGCACGTAATGCTTCCTTTCACCGATCCGGCTCGAAGGACCAAATGTATAAATTACACCGGTCGTGAAGGGAGGAAACTTGTGATATTTGGGAATTTCTAAAACTGGAGCGGATAATTGAATATGTGTTATGCGTTTGGAAGTTGCTTTTGTAATGTTTATTCAACCGTCAGATTTGTACATAATTCAATTACTCTAGTTCACTTTTCTTACATTGGCGTCTGGTTTATACTCTCTGCTCGTAGTGTTGTCAAGTGTTGTTTAATTTTCATGCAATAACAATTCAAAATATTTTCATGCAAATTAATAAATTATACTAATTATCCAAATTCAACAGTATGAAATGCTGTTTAAAATGCAAAGATTGGCACTTTTTTACCTAATTTAGCCTGAAAGTGTCTTATTTTACGTATGAAATGCTGTTTAAAATGCAAAGTTTGGCACCTTTTTACTTAACTTAGCCTGAAAGTGTCTTATTTTACGTATGAAATGCTGTTTAAAATGCAAAGATTGGCACTTTTCTACCTTATTTAGCCTGAAAGTGTCTTATTTTACGTATGAAATGCTGTTTAAAATGCAAAGATTGGCACTTTTCTACCTTATTTAGCCTGAAAGAGTCTTATTTTACGTATGAAATGCTGTTTAAAATGCAAAGATTGGCACTTTTTTACCTAATTTACCCTGAAAGTGTCTTATTTTACGTATGAAATGCTGTTTAAAATGCAAAGATTGGCACTTTTTTACCTAATTAAGCCTGAAAGTGTCTTATTTTACGTATGAAATGCTGTTTAAAATGCAAAGATTGGCACTTTTCTACCTTATTTAGCCTGAAAGTGTCTTATTTTACGTATGAAATGCTGTTTAAAATGCAAAGATTGGCACTTTTTTACCTAATTTACCCTGAAAGTGTCTTATTTTACGTATGAAATGCTGTTTAAAATGCAAAGATTGGCACTTTTCTACCTTATTTAGCCTGAAAGTGTCTTATTTTACGTATGAAATGCTGTTTAAAATGCAAAGATTGGCACTTTTCTACCTTATTTAGCCTGAAAGTGTCTTATTTTACGTATGAAATGCTGTTTAAAATGCAAAGATTGGCACTTTTTTATCTAATTTAGCCTGAAAGTGTCTTATTTTACGTATGAAATGCTGTTTAAAATGCAAAGTTAGGCACCATTTACTTAATTTAGCCTGAAAGTGTCTTATTTTACGTATGAAATGCTGTTTAAAATGCAAAGTTTGGCACCATTTACTTAATTTAGCCTGAAAGTGTCTTATTTTACGTATGAAATGCTGTTTAAAATGCAAAGTTAGGCACCATTTACTTAATTTAGCCTGAAAGTGTCTTATTTTACGTATGAAATGCTGTTTAAAATGCAAAGTTTGGCACCTTTTTACTTAATTTAGCCTGAAAGTGTCTTATTTTACGTATGAAATGCTGTTAAAAATGCAAAGTTAGGCACCATTTACTTAATTTAGCCTGAAAGTGTCTTATTTTACGTATGAAATGCTGTTTAAAATGCAAAGTTTGGCACCTTTTACTTAATTTAGCCTGAAAGTGTCTTATTTTACGTATGAAATGCTGTTTAAAATGCAAAGTTAGGCACCATTTACTTAATTTAGCCTGAAAGTGTCTTATTTTACGTATGAAATGCTGTTTAAAATGCAAAGTTTGGCACCTTTTTACTTAACTTAGCCTGAAAGTGTCTTATTTTACGTATGAAATGCTGTTTAAAATGCAAAGATTGGCACTTTTTTATCTAATTTAGCCTGAAAGTGTCTTATTTTACGTATGAAATGCTGTTTAAAATGCAAAGTTAGGCACCATTTACTTAATTTAGCCTGAAAGTGTCTTATTTTACGTATGAAATGCTGTTTAAAATGCAAAGTTAGGCACCATTTACTTAATTTAGCCTGAAAGTGTCTTATTTTACGTATGAAATGCTGTTTAAAATGCAAAGATTGGCACTTTTTTACCTAATTAAGCCTGAAAGTGTCTTATTTTACGTATGAAATGCTGTTTAAAATGCAAAGATTGGCACTTTTTTATCTAATTTAGCCTGAAAGTGTCTTATTTTACGTATGAAATGCTGTTTAAAATGCAAAGTTAGGCACCATTTACTTAATTTAGCCTGAAAGTGTCTTATTTTACGTATGAAATGCTGTTTAAAATGCAAAGTTTGGCACCTTTTACTTAATTTAGCCTGAAAGTGTCTTATTTTACGTATGAAATGCTGTTTAAAATGCAAAGTTAGGCACCATTTACTTAATTTAGCCTGAAAGTGTCTTATTTTACGTATGAAATGCTGTTTAAAATGCAAAGTTTGGCACCTTTTTACTTAACTTAGCCTGAAAGTGTCTTATTTTACGTATGAAATGCTGTTTAAAATGCAAAGTTAGGCACCATTTACTTAATTTAGCCTGAAAGTGTCTTATTTTACGTATGAAATGCTGTTTAAAATGCAAAGATTGGCACTTTTTACTTAATTTAGCCTGAAAGTGTCTTATTTTACGTATGAAATGCTGTTTAAAATGCAAAGTTAGGCACCATTTACTTAATTTAGCCTGAAAGTGTCTTATTTTACGTATGAAATGCTGTTTAAAATGCAAAGTTTGGCACCTTTTTACTTAACTTAGCCTGAAAGTGTCTTATTTTACGTATGAAATGCTGTTTAAAATGCAAAGTTAGGCACCATTTACTTAATTTAGCCTGAAAGTGTCTTATTTTACGTATGAAATGCTGTTTAAAATGCAAAGTTTGGCACCTTTTTACTTAATTTAGCCTGAAAGTGTCTTATTTTACGTATGAAATGCTGTTAAAAATGCAAAGTTAGGCACCATTTACTTAATTTAGCCTGAAAGTGTCTTATTTTACGTATGAAATGCTGTTTAAAATGCAAAGATTGGCACTTTTCTACCTTATTTAGCCTGAAAGAGTCTTATTTTACGTATGAAATGCTGTTTAAAATGCAAAGATTGGCACTTTTTTACCTAATTTACCCTGAAAGTGTCTTATTTTACGTATGAAATGCTGTTTAAAATGCAAAGATTGGCACTTTTTTACCTAATTAAGCCTGAAAGTGTCTTATTTTACGTATGAAATGCTGTTTAAAATGCAAAGATTGGCACTTTTCTACCTTATTTAGCCTGAAAGTGTCTTATTTTACGTATGAAATGCTGTTTAAAATGCAAAGATTGGCACTTTTTTACCTAATTTACCCTGAAAGTGTCTTATTTTACGTATGAAATGCTGTTTAAAATGCAAAGATTGGCACTTTTTTATTTAATTTAGCCTGAAAGTGTCTTATTTTACGTATGAAATGCTGTTTAAAATGCAAAGATTGGCACTTTTCTACCTTATTTAGCCTGAAAGTGTCTTATTTTACGTATGAAATGCTGTTTAAAATGCAAAGATTGGCACTTTTTTACCTAATTTAGCCTGAAAGTGTCTTATTTTACGTATGAAATGCTGTTTAAAATGCAAAGTTAGGCACCATTTACTTAATTTAGCCTGAAAGTGTCTTATTTTACGTATGAAATGCTGTTTAAAATGCAAAGATTGGCACTTTTTACTTAATTTAGCCTGAAAGTGTCTTATTTTACGTATGAAATGCTGTTTAAAATGCAAAGTTAGGCACCATTTACTTAATTTAGCCTGAAAGTGTCTTATTTTACGTATGAAATGCTGTTTAAAATGCAAAGATTGGCACTTTTCTACCTTATTTAGCCTGAAAGAGTCTTATTTTACGTATGAAATGCTGTTTAAAATGCAAAGATTGGCACTTTTTTACCTAATTTACCCTGAAAGTGTCTTATTTTACGTATGAAATGCTGTTTAAAATGCAAAGATTGGCACTTTTTTACCTAATTAAGCCTGAAAGTGTCTTATTTTACGTATGAAATGCTGTTTAAAATGCAAAGATTGGCACTTTTCTACCTTATTTAGCCTGAAAGTGTCTTATTTTACGTATGAAATGCTGTTTAAAATGCAAAGATTGGCACTTTTTTACCTAATTTACCCTGAAAGTGTCTTATTTTACGTATGAAATGCTGTTTAAAATGCAAAGATTGGCACTTTTCTACCTTATTTAGCCTGAAAGTGTCTTATTTTACGTATGAAATGCTGTTTAAAATGCAAAGATTGGCACTTTTCTACCTTATTTAGCCTGAAAGTGTCTTATTTTACGTATGAAATGCTGTTTAAAATGCAAAGATTGGCACTTTTTTACCTAATTTAGCCTGAAAGTGTCTTATTTTACGTATGAAATGCTGTTTAAAATGCAAAGTTAGGCACCATTTACTTAATTTAGCCTGAAAGTGTCTTATTTTACGTATGAAATGCTGTTTAAAATGCAAAGTTTGGCACCTTTTACTTAATTTAGCCTGAAAGTGTCTTATTTTACGTATGAAATGCTGTTTAAAATGCAAAGTTAGGCACCATTTACTTAATTTAGCCTGAAAGTGTCTTATTTTACGTATGAAATGCTGTTTAAAATGCAAAGTTTGGCACCTTTTTACTTAACTTAGCCTGAAAGTGTCTTATTTTACGTATGAAATGCTGTTTAAAATGCAAAGTTAGGCACCATTTACTTAATTTAGCCTGAAAGTGTCTTATTTTACGTATGAAATGCTGTTTAAAATGCAAAGATTGGCACTTTTTACTTAATTTAGCCTGAAAGTGTCTTATTTTACGTATGAAATGCTGTTTAAAATGCAAAGTTAGGCACCATTTACTTAATTTAGCCTGAAAGTGTCTTATTTTACGTATGAAATGCTGTTTAAAATGCAAAGATTGGCACTTTTTTACCTAATTTACCCTGAAAGTGTCTTATTTTACGTATGAAATGCTGTTTAAAATGCAAAGATTGGCACTTTTCTACCTTATTTAGCCTGAAAGTGTCTTATTTTACGTATGAAATGCTGTTTAAAATGCAAAGATTGGCACTTTTCTACCTTATTTAGCCTGAAAGTGTCTTATTTTACGTATGAAATGCTGTTTAAAATGCAAAGATTGGCACTTTTTTACCTAATTTAGCCTGAAAGTGTCTTATTTTACGTATGAAATGCTGTTTAAAATGCAAAGTTAGGCACCATTTACTTAATTTAGCCTGAAAGTGTCTTATTTTACGTATGAAATGCTGTTTAAAATGCAAAGATTGGCACTTTTTACTTAATTTAGCCTGAAAATGTCTTATTTTACGTATGAAATGCTGTTTAAAATGCAAAGTTAGGCACCATTTACTTAATTTAGCCTGAAAGTGTCTTATTTTACGTATGAAATGCTGTTTAAAATGCAAAGTTTGGCACCTTTTTACTTAACTTAGCCTGAAAGTGTCTTATTTTACGTATGAAATGCTGTTTAAAATGCAAAGTTAGGCATCATTTACTTAATTTAGCCTGAAAGTGTCTTATTTTACGTATGAAATGCTGTTTAAAATGCAAAGTTTGGCATCTTTTTACCTAATTTAGCCTGAAAGTGTCTTATTTTACGTATGAAATGCTGTTTAAAATGCAAAGATTGGCACCTTTTTACTTAATTTAGCCTGAAAGTGTCTTATTTTACGTATGAAATGCTGTTTAAAATGCAAAGATTGGCACTTTTTTGCCTAATTTAGCCTGAAAGTGTCTTATTTTACGTATGAAATGCTGTTTAAAATGCAAAGTTTGGCACCTTTTTACTTAATTTAGCCTGAAAGTGTCTTATTTTACGTATGAAATGCTGTTTAAAATGCAAAGATTGGCACCTTTTTACTTAATTTAGCCTGAAAGTGTCTTATTTTACGTATGAAATGCTGTTTAAAATGCAAAGTTTTGCACCTTTTTACCTAATTTAGCCTGAAAGTGTCTTATTTTACGTATGAAATGCTGTTTAAAATGCAAAGATTGGCACCTTTTTACTTAATTTAGCCTGAAAGTGTCTTATTTTACGTATGAAATGCTGTTTAAAATGCAAAGTTTGGCACCATTTACTTAATTTAGCCTGAAAGTGTCTTATTTTACGTATGAAATGCTGTTTAAAATGCAAAGTTTGGCACCTGTTTACTTTACTTAGCCTGAAAGTGTCTTATTTTACGTATGAAATGCTGTTTAAAATGCAAAGTTAGGCACCATTTACTTAATTTAGCCTGAAAGTGTCTTATTTTACGTATGAAATGCTGTTTAAAATGCAAAGTTTTGCACCTTTTTTGAAATGCTATATTTTACGTATGAAATGCTGTTTAAAATGCAAAGTTTGGCACCTTTTTACTTAATTTAGCCTGAAAGTGTCTTATTTTACGTATGAAAAGCTGTTTAAAATGCAAAGATTGGCACCTTTTTACTTAATTTAGCCTGAAAGTGTCTTATTTTACGTATGAAATGCTGTTTAAAATGCAAAGTTTGGCACCTTTTTACTTAATTTAGCATGAAAGTGTCTTATTTTACGTATGAAATGCTGTTTAAAATGCAAAGATTGGCACCTTTTTACCTAATTTAGCCTGAAAGTGTCTTATTTTACGTATGAAATGCTGTTTAAAATGCAAAGTTTGGCACCTTTTTCTTAATTTAGCCTGAAAGTGTCTTATTTTACGTATGAAATGCTGTTTAAAATGCAAAGTTTGGCACCATTTACTTAATTTAGCCTGAAAGTGTCTTATTTTACGTTTGAAATGCTGTTTAAAATGCAAAGATTGGCACCTTTTTACCTAATTTAGCCTGAAAGTGTCTTATTTTACGTATGCAATGCTGTTTAAAATGCAAAGATTGGCACCATTTACTTAATTTAGCCTGAAAGTGTCTTATTTCACGTTTGAAATGCTGTTTAAAATGCAAAGATTGGCACCTTTTTACCTAATTTAGCCTGAAAGTGTCTTATTTTACGTATGAAATGCTGTTTAAAATGCAAAGTTTGGCACCTTTTTACTTAATTTAGCCTGAAAGTGTCTTATTTTACGTATGAAAAGCTGTTTAAAATGCAAAGATTGGCACCTTTTTACCTAATTAAGCCTGAAAGTGTCTTATTTTACGTATGAAATGCTGTTTAAAATGCAAAGATTGGCACCTTTTTACTTAATTTAGCCTGAAAGTGTCTTATTTTACGTTTGAAATGCTGTTTAAAATGCAAAGACTGGCACCTTTTTACCTAATTTAGCCTGAAAGTGTCTTATTTTACGTATGCAATGCTGTTTAAAATGCAAAGATTGGCACCATTTACTTAATTTAGCCTGAAAGTGTCTTATTTTACGTTTGAAATGCTGTTTAAAATGCAAAGATTGGCACCTTTTAACCTAATTTAGCCTGAAAGTGTCTTATTTTACGTATGAAATGCTGTTTAAAATGCAAAGTTTGGCACCTTTTTACTTAATTTAGCCTGAAAGTGTCTTATTTTACGTATGAAATGCTGTTTAAAATGCAAAGATTGGCACCTTTTTACCTAATTTAGCCTGAAAGTGTCTTATTTTACGTATGAAATGCTGTTTAAATGCAAAGATTGGCACCTTTTTACTTAATTTAGCCTGAAAGTGTCTTATTTTACGTATGAAATGCTGTTTAAAATGCAAAGTTTGGCACCTTTCTACCTAATTTACCCTGAAAGTGTCTTATTTTACGTATGAAATGCTGTTTAAAATGCAAAGATTGGCACTTTTTTACTTAATTTAGCCTGAAAGTGTCTTATTTTACGTATGAAATGCTGTTTAAAATGCAAAGATTGGCACTTTTTTATTTAATTTAGCCTGAAAGTGTCTTATTTTACGTATGAAATGCTGTTTAAAATTTACGTACGTATTTAAAATACGTATGAAATGCTGGCACTTTTTTACTTAATTTAGCCTGAAAGTGTCTTAT
Organism: Anopheles stephensi; assembly: GCF_013141755.1. Classification (NCBI taxonomy): domain Eukaryota; kingdom Metazoa; phylum Arthropoda; class Insecta; order Diptera; family Culicidae; genus Anopheles; species Anopheles stephensi. Next base: position 12,729 of record NW_023405021.1, on the reverse strand, counting down.
TTTACGTATGAAATGCTGTTTAAATGCAAAGATTGGCACTTTTTTATTTAATTTAGCCTGAAAGTGTCTTATTTTACGTATGAAATGCTGTTTAAATGCAAAGATTGGCACTTTTTTACTTAATTTAGCCTGAAAGTGTCTTATTTTACGTATGAAATGCTGTTTAAATGCAAAGATTGGCACTTTTTTACTTAATTTAGCCTGAAAGTGTCTTATTTTACGTATGAAATGCTGTTTTAAATGCAAAGATTGGCACTTTTTTACTTAATTTAGCCTGAAAGTGTCTTATTTTACGTATGAAATGCTGTTTAAAATGCAAAGATTGGCACTTTTTTATTTAATTTAGCCTGAAAGTGTCTTATTTTACGTATGAAATGCTGTTTAAAATTTACGTACGTATTTAAAATACGTATGAAATGCTGGCACTTTTTTACTTAATTTAGCCTGAAAGTGTCTTATTTTACGTATGAAATGCTGTTTAAATGCAAAGATTGGCACTTTTTTACTTAATTTAGCCTGAAAGTGTCTTATTTTACGTATGAAATGCTGTTTTAAATGCAAAGATTGGCACTTTTTTACTTAATTTAGCCTGAAAGTGTCTTATTTTACGTATGAAATGCTGTTTAAAATGCAAAGATTGGCACTTTTTTAACTAATTAAGCCTGAAAGTGTCTTATTTTACGTATGAAATGCTGTTTAAAATGCAAAGATTGGCACTTTTTTACTTAATTTAGCCTGAAAGTGTCTTATTTTACGTATGAAATGCTGTTTAAAATGCAAAGTTTAGCACCTTTTTACTTAATTTAGCCTGAAAGTGTCTTATTTTACGTATGAAATGCTGTTTAAAATGCAAAGTTTGGCACCTTTTTACTTAATTTAGCCTGAAAGTGTCTTATTTTACGTATGAAATGCTGTTTAAAATTTACGTACGTATTTAAAATACGTATGAAATGCTGGCACTTTTTTACTTAATTTAGCCTGAAAGTGTCTTATTTTACGTATGAAATGCTGTTTAAATGCAAAGATTGGCACTTTTTTATTTAATTTAGCCTGAAAGTGTCTTATTTTACGTATGAAATGCTGTTTAAATGCAAAGATTGGCACTTTTTTACTTAATTTAGCCTGAAAGTGTCTTATTTTACGTATGAAATGCTGTTTAAATGCAAAGATTGGCACTTTTTTACTTAATTTAGCCTGAAAGTGTCTTATTTTACGTATGAAATGCTGTTTTAAATGCAAAGATTGGCACTTTTTTACTTAATTTAGCCTGAAAGTGTCTTATTTTACGTATGAAATGCTGTTTAAAATGCAAAGATTGGCACTTTTTTACTTAATTTAGCCTGAAAGTGTCTTATTTTTCGTATGAAATGCTGTTTAAAATGCAAAGATTGGCACTTTTTTATTTAATTTAGCCTGAAAGTGGTGCACGTATGAAATGCTGTTTAAAATGCAAAGTTTGGCACCTTTTTACTTAATTTAGCCTGAAAGTGTCTTATTTTACGTATGAAATGCTGTTTAAAATGCAAAGATTGGCACTTTTTTACTTAATTTAGCCTGAAAGTGTCTTATTTTACGTATGAAATGCTGTTTAAATGCAAAGATTGGCACTTTTTTATTTAATTTAGCCTGAAAATGTCTTATTTTACGTATGAAATGCTGTTTAAAATGCAAAGATTGGCACTTTTTTACTTAATTTAGCCTGAAAGTGTCTTATTTTACGTATGAAATGCTGTTTAAAATGCAAAGTTTAGCACCTTTTTACTTAATTTAGCCTGAAAGTGTCTTATTTTACGTATGAAATGCTGTTTAAAATGCAAAGTTTGGCACCTTTTTACTTAATTTAGCCTGAAAGTGTCTTATTTTACGTATGAAATTCTGTTTAAATGCAAAGATTGGCACTTTTTTATTTAATTTAGCCTGAAAGTGTCTTATTTTACGTATGAAATGCTGTTTAAATGCAAAGATTGGCACTTTTTTACTTAATTTAGCCTGAAAGTGTCTTATTTTACGTATGAAATGCTGTTTAAATGCAAAGATTGGCACTTTTTTATTTAATTTAGCCTGAAAGTGTCTTATTTTACGTATGAAATGCTGTTTAAAATGCAAAGATTGGCACTTGTTTACTTAATTTAGCCTGAAAGTGTCTTATTTTACGTATGAAATGCTGTTTAAAATGCAAAGTTTAGCACCTTTTTACTTAATTTAGCCTGAAAGTGTCTTATTTTACGTATGAAATGCTGTTTTAAATGCAAAGTTTGGCACCTTTTTACTTAATTTAGCCTGAAAGTGTCTTATTTTACGTATGAAATGCTGTTTAAAATGCAAAGATAAGCACTTTTTTACTTAATTTAGCCTGAAAGTGTCTTATTTTACGTATGAAATGCTGTTTAAATGCAAAGATTGGCACTTTTTTACTTAATTTAACCTGAAAGTGTCTTATTTTACGTATGAAATGCTGTTTAAAATGCAAAGATTGGCACTTTTTTACTTAATTCAGCCTGAAAGTGTCTTATTTTACGTATGAAATGCTGTTTAAATGCAAAGATTGGCACTTTTTTAACTAATTTAGCCTAAAAGTGTCTTATTTTACGTATGAAATGCTGTTTAAAATGCAAAGATTGGCACTTTTTTACTTAATTTAGCCTGAAAGTGTCTTATTTTACGTAACAAATGCTGTTTAAATGCAAAGATTGGCACATTTTTACTTAATTTAGCCTGAAAGTGTCTTATTTTACGTATGAAATGCTGTTTAAATGCAAAGATTGGCACTTTTTTATTTAATTTAGCCTGAAAGTGTCTTATTTTACGTATGAAATGCTGTTTTAAATGCAAAGATTGGCACTTTTTTACCTAATTTAGCCTGAAAGTATCTTATTTTACGTATGAAATGCTGTTTAAAATGCAAAGATTGGCACTTTTTTACTTAATTTAGCCTGAAAGTGTCTTATTTTACGTATGAAATGCTGTTTAAATGCAAAGATTGGCACTTTTTTATTTAATTTAGCCTGAAAGTGTCTTATTTTACGTATGAAATGCTGTTTAAAATGCAAAGATTGGCACTTTTTTACTTAATTTAGCCTGAAAGTGTCTTATTTTACGTATGAAATGCTGTTTAAAATGCAAAGTTTAGCACCTTTTTACTTAATTTAGCCTGAAAGTGTCTTATTTTACGTATGAAATGCTGTTTTAAATGCAAAGTTTGGCACCTTTTTACTTAATTTAGCCTGAAAGTGTCTTATTTTACGTATGAAATGCTGTTTAAAATGCAAAGATTGGCACTTTTTTATTTAATTTAGCCTGAAAGTGTCTTATTTTACGTATGAAATGCTGTTTAAAATGCAAAGATTGGCACTTTTTTACTTAATTTAGCCTGAAAGTGTCTTATTTTACGTAACAAATGCTGTTTAAATGCAAAGATTGGCACTTTTTTACTTAATTTAGCCTGAAAGTGTCTTATTTTACGTATGAAATGCTGTTTAAATGCAAAGATTGGCACTTTTTTACTTGATTTAGCCTGAAAGTGTCTTATTTTACGTATGAAATGCTGTTTAAATGCAAAGATTGGCACTTTTTTACCTAATTTAGCCTGAAAGTGTCTTATTTTACGTATGAAATGCTGTTTAAATGCAAAGATTGGCACTTTTTTACTTAATTTAGCCTGAAAGTGTCTTATTTTACGTATGAAATGCTGTTTAAAATGCAAAGATTGGCACTTTTTTACTTAAATTAGCCTGAAAGTGTCTTATTTTACGTATGAAATGCTGTTTAAATGCAAAGATTGGCACTTTTTTACTTAATTTAGCCTGAAAGTGTCTTATTTTACGTATGAAATGCTGTTTAAAATGCAAAGTTTGGCACCATTTACTTAATTTAGCCTGAAAGTGTCTTATTTTACGTATGAAATGCTGTTTAAAATGCAAAGTTTGGCACCTTTTTACTTAATTTAGCCTGAAAGTGTCTTATTTTACGTATGAAATTCTGTTTAAATGCAAAGATTGGCACTTTTTTATTTAATTTAGCCTGAAAGTGTCTTATTTTACGTATGAAATGCTGTTTAAATGCAAAGATTGGCACTTTTTTACTTAATTTAGCCTGAAAGTGTCTTATTTTACGTATGAAATGCTGTTTAAAATGCAAAGATTGGCACTTTTTTATTTAATTTAGCCTGAAAGTGTCTTATTTTACGTATGAAATGCTGTTTTAAATGCAAAGATTGGCACCTTTTTACCTAATTTAGCCTGAAAGTGTCTTATTTTACGTATGAAATGCTGTTTAAATGCAAAGATTGGCACCTTTTTACTTAATTTAGCCTGAAAGTGTCTTATTTTACGTATGAAATGCTGTTTAAAATGCAAAGTTTGGCACCTTTTTACCTAATTTACCCTGAAAGTGTCTTATTTTACGTATGAAATGCTGTTTAAAATGCAAAGATTGGCACCTTTTTACCTAATTTAGCCTGAAAGTGTCTTATTTTACGTATGAAATGCTGTTTTAAATGCAAAGATTGGCACCTTTTTACCTAATTTAGCCTGAAAGTGTCTTATTTTACGTATGAAATGCTGTTTAAATGCAAAGATTGGCACCTTTTTATTTAATTTAGCCTGAAAGTGTCTTATTTTACGTATGAAATGCTGTTTAAAATGCAAAGTTTGGCACCTTTTTACCTAATTTACCCTGAAAGTGTCTTATTTTACGTATGAAATGCTGTTTAAAATGCAAAGATTGGCACTTTTTTACTTAATTTAGCCTGAAAGTGTCTTATTTTACGTATGAAATACTGTTTAAAATGCAAAGATTGGCACTTTTTTATTTAATTTAGCCTGAAAGTGTCTTATTTTACGTATGAAATGCTGTTTAAAATTTACGTACGTATTTAAAATACGTATGAAATGCTGGCACTTTTTTACTTAATTTAGCCTGAAAGTGTCTTATTTTACGTATGAAATGCTGTTTAAATGCAAAGATTGGCACTTTTTTATTTAATTTAGCCTGAAAGTGTCTTATTTTACGTATGAAATGCTGTTTAAATGCAAAGATTGGCACTTTTTTACTTAATTTAGCCTGAAAGTGTCTTATTTTACGTATGAAATGCTGTTTAAATGCAAAGATTGGCACTTTTTTACTTAATTTAGCCTGAAAGTGTCTTATTTTACGTATGAAATGCTGTTTTAAATGCAAAGATTGGCACTTTTTTACTTAATTTAGCCTGAAAGTGTCTTATTTTACGTATGAAATGCTGTTTAAAATGCAAAGATTGGCACTTTTTTAACTAATTAAGCCTGAAAGTGTCTTATTTTACGTATGAAATGCTGTTTAAAATGCAAAGATTGGCACTTTTTTACTTAATTTAGCCTGAAAGTGTCTTATTTTACGTATGAAATGCTGTTTAAAATGCAAAGTTTAGCACCTTTTTACTTAATTTAGCCTGAAAGTGTCTTATTTTACGTATGAAATGCTGTTTAAAATGCAAAGTTTGGCACCTTTTTACTTAATTTAGCCTGAAAGTGTCTTATTTTACGTATGAAATGCTGTTTAAAATTTACGTACGTATTTAAAATACGTATGAAATGCTGGCACTTTTTTACTTAATTTAGCCTGAAAGTGTCTTATTTTACGTATGAAATGCTGTTTAAATGCAAAGATTGGCACTTTTTTATTTAATTTAGCCTGAAAGTGTCTTATTTTACGTATGAAATGCTGTTTAAATGCAAAGATTGGCACTTTTTTACTTAATTTAGCCTGAAAGTGTCTTATTTTACGTATGAAATGCTGTTTAAATGCAAAGATTGGCACTTTTTTACTTAATTTAGCCTGAAAGTGTCTTATTTTTCGTATGAAATGCTGTTTAAAATGCAAAGATTGGCACTTTTTTATTTAATTTAGCCTGAAAGTGGTGCACGTATGAAATGCTGTTTAAAATGCAAAGTTTGGCACCTTTTTACTTAATTTAGCCTGAAAGTGTCTTATTTTACGTATGAAATGCTGTTTTAAATGCAAAGATTGGCACTTTTTTACTTAATTTAGCCTGAAAGTGTCTTATTTTACGTATGAAATGCTGTTTAAAATGCAAAGATTGGCACTTTTTTACTTAATTTAGCCTGAAAGCGTCTTATTTTTCGTATGAAATGCTGTTTAAAATGCAAAGATTGGCACTTTTTTATTTAATTTAGCCTGAAAGTGGTGCACGTATGAAATGCTGTTTAAAATGCAAAGATTGGCACTTTTTTACTTAATTTAGCCTGAAAGTGTCTTATTTTACGTATGAAATGCTGTTTAAAATTTACGTACGTATTTAAAATACGTATGAAATGCTGGCACTTTTTTACTTAATTTAGCCTGAAAGTGTCTTATTTTACGTATGAAATGCTGTTTAAATGCAAAGATTGGCACTTTTTTATTTAATTTAGCCTGAAAGTGTCTTATTTTACGTATGAAATGCTGTTTAAATGCAAAGATTGGCACTTTTTTACTTAATTTAGCCTGAAAGTGTCTTATTTTACGTATGAAATGCTGTTTAAATGCAAAGATTGGCACTTTTTTACTTAATTTAGCCTGAAAGTGTCTTATTTTTCGTATGAAATGCTGTTTAAAATGCAAAGATTGGCACTTTTTTATTTAATTTAGCCTGAAAGTGGTGCACGTATGAAATGCTGTTTAAAATGCAAAGTTTGGCACCTTTTTACTTAATTTAGCCTGAAAGTGTCTTATTTTACGTATGAAATGCTGTTTTAAATGCAAAGATTGGCACTTTTTTACTTAATTTAGCCTGAAAGTGTCTTATTTTTCGTATGAAATGCTGTTTAAAATGCAAAGATTGGCACTTTTTTATTTAATTTAGCCTGAAAGTGGTGCACGTATGAAATGCTGTTTAAAATGCAAAGTTTGGCACCTTTTTACTTAATTTAGCCTGAAAGTGTCTTATTTTACGTATGAAATGCTGTTTAAAATGCAAAGATTGGCACTTTTTTACTTAATTTAGCCTGAAAGTGTCTTATTTTACGTATGAAATGCTGTTTAAATGCAAAGATTGGCACTTTTTTATTTAATTTAGCCTGAAAGTGTCTTATTTTACGTATGAAATGCTGTTTAAAATGCAAAGATTGGCACTTTTTTACTTAATTTAGCCTGAAAGTGTCTTATTTTACGTATGAAATGCTGTTTAAAATGCAAAGTTTAGCACCTTTTTACTTAATTAAGCCTGAAAGTGTCTTATTTTACGTATGAAATGCTGTTTAAAATGCAAAGTTTGGCACCTTTTTACTTAATTTAGCCTGAAAGTGTCTTATTTTACGTATGAAATTCTGTTTAAATGCAAAGATTGGCACTTTTTTATTTAATTTAGCCTGAAAGTGTCTTATTTTACGTATGAAATGCTGTTTAAATGCAAAGATTGGCACTTTTTTACTTAATTTAGCCTGAAAGTGTCTTATTTTACGTATGAAATGCTGTTTAAATGCAAAGATTGGCACTTTTTTATTTAATTTAGCCTGAAAGTGTCTTATTTTACGTATGAAATGCTGTTTTAAATGCAAAGATTGGCACTTTTTTACCTAATTTAGCCTGAATGTATCTTATTTTACGTATGAAATGCTGTTTAAAATGCAAAGATTGGCACTTTTTTACTTAATTTAGCCTGAAAGTGTCTTATTTTACGTATGAAATGCTGTTTAAATGCAAAGATTGGCACTTTTTTATTTAATTTAGCCTGAAAGTGTCTTATTTTACGTATGAAATGCTGTTTAAAATGCAAAGATTGGCACTTGTTTACTTAATTTAGCCTGAAAGTGTCTTATTTTACGTATGAAATGCTGTTTAAAATGCAAAGATAAGCACTTTTTTACTTAATTTAGCCTGAAAGTGTCTTATTTTACGTATGAAATGCTGTTTAAATGCAAAGATTGGCACTTTTTTACTTAATTTAACCTGAAAGTGTCTTATTTTACGTATGAAATGCTGTTTAAAATGCAAAGATTGGCACTTTTTTACTTAATTCAGCCTGAAAGTGTCTTATTTTACGTATGAAATGCTGTTTAAATGCAAAGATTGGCACTTTTTTAACTAATTTAGCCTAAAAGTGTCTTATTTTACGTATGAAATGCTGTTTAAAATGCAAAGATTGGCATTTTTTTACTTAATTTAGCCTGAAAGTGTCTTATTTTACGTAACAAATGCTGTTTAAATGCAAAGATTGGCACGTTTTTACTTAATTTAGCCTGAAAGTGTCTTATTTTACGTATGAAATGCTGTTTAAATGCAAAGATTGGCACTTTTTTATTTAATTTAGCCTGAAAGTGTCTTATTTTACGTATGAAATGCTGTTTTAAATGCAAAGATTGGCACTTTTTTACCTAATTTAGCCTGAAAGTATCTTATTTTACGTATGAAATGCTGTTTAAAATGCAAAGATTGGCACTTTTTTACTTAATTTAGCCTGAAAGTGTCTTATTTTACGTATGAAATGCTGTTTAAATGCAAAGATTGGCACTTTTTTATTTAATTTAGCCTGAAAGTGTCTTATTTTACGTATGAAATGCTGTTTAAAATGCAAAGATTGGCACTTTTTTACTTAATTTAGCCTGAAAGTGTCTTATTTTACGTATGAAATGCTGTTTAAAATGCAAAGTTTAGCACCTTTTTACTTAATTTAGCCTGAATGTGTCTTATTTTACGTATGAAATGCTGTTTTAAATGCAAAGTTTGGCACCTTTTTACTTAATTTAGCCTGAAAGTGTCTTATTTTACGTATGAAATGCTGTTTAAAATGCAAAGATTGGCACTTTTTTATTTAATTTAGCCTGAAAGTGTCTTATTTTACGTATGAAATGCTGTTTAAAATGCAAAGATTGGCACTTTTTTACTTAATTTAGCCTGAAAGTGTCTTATTTTACGTAACAAATGCTGTTTAAATGCAAAGATTGGCACTTTTTTACTTAATTTAGCCTGAAAGTGTCTTATTTTACGTATGAAATGCTGTTTAAATGCAAAGATTGGCACTTTTTTACTTGATTTAGCCTGAAAGTGTCTTATTTTACGTATGAAATGCTGTTTAAATGCAAAGATTGGCACTTTTTTACCTAATTTAGCCTGAAAGTGTCTTATTTTACGTATGAAATGCTGTTTAAATGCAAAGATTGGCACTTTTTTACTTAATTTAGCCTGAAAGTGTCTTATTTTACGTATGAAATGCTGTTTAAAATGCAAAGATTGGCACTTTTTTACTTAATTTAGCCTGAAAGTGTCTTATTTTACGTATGAAATGCTGTTTAAATGCAAAGATTGGCACTTTTTTACTTAATTTAGCCTGAAAGTGTCTTATTTTACGTATGAAATGCTGTTTAAAATGCAAAGTTTGGCACCATTTACTTAATTTAGCCTGAAAGTGTCTTATTTTACGTATGAAATGCTGTTTAAAATGCAAAGTTTGGCACCTTTTTACTTAATTTAGCCTGAAAGTGTCTTATTTTACGTATGAAATGCTGTTTAAATGCAAAGATTGGCACTTTTTTACTTAATTTAGCCTGAAAGTGTCTTATTTTACGTATGAAATGCTGTTTAAAATGCAAAGATTGGCACTTTTTTAACTAATTTAGCCTGAAAGTGTCTTATTTTACGTATGAAATGCTGTTTAAATGCAAAGATTGGCACTTTTTTACTTAATTTAGCCTGAAAGTGTCTTATTTTACGTATGAAATGCTGTTTAAATGCAAAGATTGGCACTTTTTTACTTAATTTAGCCTGAAAGTGTCTTATTTTACGTATGAAATGCTGTTTAAATGCAAAGATTGGCACTTTTTTAACTAATTTAGCCTGAAAGTGTCTTATTTTACGTATGAAATGCTGTTTAAATGCAAAGATTGGCACTTTTTTACTTAATTTAGCCTGAAAGTGTCTTATTTTACGTATGAAATGCTGTTTAAATGCAAAGATTGGCACTTTTTTACTTAATTTAGCCTGAAAGTGTCTTATTTTACGTATGAAATGCTGTTTAAAATGCAAAGATTGGCACTTTTTTACTTAATTTAGCCTGAAGTGTCTTATTTACGTATGAAATGCTGTTTAAATGCAAAGATTGGCACTTTTTTACTTAATTTAGCCTGAAAAGTGTCTTATTTTACGTATGAAATGCTGTTTAAATGCAAAGATTGGCACTTTTTTACTTAATTTAGCCTGAAAGTGTCTTATTTTACGTATGAAATGCTGTTTAAATGCAAAGATTGGCACTTTTTACTTAATTTAGCCTGAAAGTGTCTTATTTTACGTATGAAATGCTGTTTAAATGCAAAGATTGGCACTTTTTTAACTAATTTAGCCTGAAAGTGTCTTATTTTACGTATGAAATGCTGTTTAAATGCAAAGATTGGCACTTTTTTACTTAATTTAGCCTGAAAGTGTCTTATTTTACGTATGAAATGCTGTTTAAATGCAAAGATTGGCACTTTTTTACTTAATTTAGCCTGAAAGTGTCTTATTTTACGTATGAAATGCTGTTTAAAATGCAAAGATTGGCACTTTTTTACTTAATTTAGCCTGAAAGTGTCTTATTTTACGTATGAAATGCTGTTTAAAATGCAAAGATTGGCACTTTTTTACTTAATTTAGCCTGAAAGTGTCTTATTTTACGTATGAAATGCTGTTTTAAATGCAAAGATTGGCACTTTTTTACTTAATTTAGCCTGAAAGTGTCTTATTTTACGTATGAAATGCTGTTTAAAATGCAAAGATTGGCACTTTTTTAACTAATTTAGCCTGAAAGTGTCTTATTTACGTATGAAATGCTGTTTAAATGCAAAGATTGGCACTTTTTTACTTAATTTAGCCTGAAAGTGTCTTATTTTACGTATGAAATGCTGTTTAAATGCAAAGATTGGCACTTTTTTACTTAATTTAGCCTGAAAGTGTCTTATTTTACGTATGAAATGCTGTTTAAAATGCAAAGATTGGCACTTTTTTAACTAATTTAGCCTGAAAGTGTCTTATTTTACGTATGAAATGCTGTTTAAAATGCAAAGATTGGCACTTTTTTAATTAATTTAGCCTGAAAGTGTCTTATTTTACGTATGAAATGCTGTTTAAAATGCAAAGATTGGCACTTTTTTTCTTAATTTAGCCTGAAAGTGTCTTATTGTACGTATGAAATGCTGTTTAAAATGCAAAGATTGGCACTTTTTTACTTAATTTAGCCTGAAAGTGTCTTATTTTACGTAACAAATGCTGTTTAAATGCAAAGATTGGCACTTTTTACTTAATTTAGCCTGAAAGTGTCTTATTTTACGTATGAAATGCTGTTTAAAATGCAAAGATTGGCACTTTTTACTTAATTTAGCCTGAAAGTGTCTTATTTTACGAATGAAATGCTGTTTAAAATGCAAAGATTGGCACTTTTTTACTTAATTTAGCCTGAAAGTGTCTTATTTTACGTATGAAATGCTGTTTAAATGCAAAGACTGGCACTTTTTTAACTAATTTAGCCTGAAAGTGTCTTATTTTACGTATGAAATGCTGTTTAAATGCAAAGATTGGCACTTTTTTACTTAATTTAGCCTGAAAGTGTCTTATTTTACGTATGAAATGCTGTTTAAATGCAAAGATTGGCACTTTTTTACTTAATTTAGCCTGAAAGTGTCTTATTTTACGAATGAAATGCTGTTTAAAATGCAAAGATTGGCACTTTTTTACTTAATTTAGCCTGAAAGTGTCTTATTTTACGTATGAAATGCTGTTTAAATGCAAAGATTGGCACTTTTTTACTTAATTTAGCCTGAAAGTGTCTTATTTTACGTATGAAATGCTGTTTAAATGCAAAGATTGGCACTTTTTTTACTTAATTTAGCCTGAAAGTGTCTTATTTTACGTATGAAATGTTGTTTAAATGCAAAGATTGGCACTTTTTTACTTAATTTAGCCTGAAAGTGTCTTATTTTACGTATGAATGCTGTTTTAAAATGCAAAGATGGCACTTTTTTACTTAATTTAGCCTGAAAGTGTCTTATTTTACGTAACAAATGCTTTTAAATGCAAAGATTGGCACTTTTTTACTTAATTTACGCCTGAAAGTGTCTTTATTTTACGTATGGAATGCTGTTTAAATGCAAAGATTTGGCACTTTTTGTACTTAATTTAGCCTGAAAGTGTCTTATTTTACGAATGAAATGCTGTTTAAAATGCCAAAGATTGGCACTTTTTTACTTAATTTAGCCTGAAAGTGTCTTATTTTACGTATGAAATGCTGTTTAAATGCAAAGACTTTGGCACTTTTTTACTAATTTCGCCTGAAAGTGTCTTATTTTACGTATGAAATGCTGTTTAAATGCAAAGATTGGCACTTTTTTACTTAATTTAGCCTGAAAGTGTCTTATTTGTACGTATGAAATGCTGTTTAAATGCAAAATGATTGGCACTTTTTAGCTTAAATTTAGCCTGAAAGTGTCTTTATTTACAGTAGAAATGCTGTTTTAATGCAAAGCTTTGGCACTTTTTTAACTAAATTTAGCCTGAAAGTGTCTTCATTTTACAGTATGGAACATGCTGTTAACAATGCAAAGATGGCACTTTTTTACTTAATTTAGCCTGAACGTGTCCTTATTTTACGTATGAACTGCTGTTAAATGCAAGATTGGCACTTTTTTTTACTTAATTTAGCCTGAACGTGTCTTATTTTACGTATGAAATGCTAGTTTTAAATGCAAAGATTGGCACTTTTTTAACTAATTTAGCCTGAAAGTGTCTTAT
>NW_023405020.1:0-86779 GCF_013141755.1 Anopheles stephensi | reverse complement strand
TTTTACAGTATTTACACGTAAATAAGACACTTACAGGCTAAATACATTGAAAAAGTGTTTTTTTTAACAATTTTAACAGTATTTACACGTAAAATAAGACACTTAACAGGCTAAATACATTAAAAAGTGTTTTTTTAACATTTTTACAGTATTTACACGTAAATTAAGACACTTACAGGCTAAATACATTGAAAAAGTGTTTTTTTTAAACAATTTTAACAGTATTTACACGTAAAATAACACTTTCAGGCTAAATACATTGAAAAAGTGTTTTTTTTACAATTTTAACAGTATTTACACGTAAATTAGACACTTACAGGCTAAATACATTGAAAAAGTGTTTTTTTAACAATTTTAAAGTATTTACACGTAAAGTAAGACACTTTCAGGCTAAATACATGAAAAAGTGTTTTTTTTAAACAATTTTTACAGTATTTACACGTAAATTAAGACACTACAGGCTAAATACATTGAAAAGTGTTTTTTTTTAACAATTTTAACAGTATTTACACGTAAAATACACACTTACAGGCTAAATACATTGAAAAGTGTTTTTTTAACAATTTTACAGTATTTACACGTAAATAAGACACTTACAGGCTAATACATTGAAAAAGTGTTTTTTTTAACAATTTTTAACAGTATTTACACGTAAAATAAGACACTTACAGGCTCAATACATTGAAAAAGTGTTTTTTTAACAATTTTAACAGTATTTACACGTAAAATAAGACACTTACAGGCTAAATACATTGAAAAAGTGTTTTTTTTAACAATTTTTACAGTATTTACACGTAAAATAAGACACTTACAGGCTAAATACATTGAAAAGTGTTTTTTTAACAATTTTTAACAGTATTTACACGTAAAATAAGACACTTACAGACTAAATACATTGAAAAGTGTTTTTTTAAACATTTTTATTACAGTTATTCCACGTAAATTAACACTTACAGGCTAAATACATTGAAAAAGTGTTTTTTTAACAATTTTAACAGTATTTACACGTAAAATAGACACTTTAGGCTAAATACATTGAAAAAGTGTTTTTTTTAAACAATTTTAACAGTATTTACACGTAAAATAAGACACTTTCAGGCTAAATACATTGAAAAGTGTTTTTTTAACAATTTTACAGTATTTACACGTAAAATAAGACACTACAGGCTAAATACATTGAAAAAGTGTTTTTTTTAAACATTTTTTACAGTATTTACACGTAAAATAAGACACTAACAGGCTAAATACATTGAAAAGTGTTTTTTTTTAACAATTTTCAGTATTTACACGTAAAAACAAGTAAAACACTTACAGCTAATACATTGAAAAAGTGTTTTTTTAACAAATTTTTTACAGTATTTACACGTAAAATTAAGACACTTACAGGCTAAATACCTTGAAAAAGTGTTTTTTTTAAATTTTTTAACAGTATTTACACGTAAAATAAGACACTTTCAGGCTAAATACATTGAAAAAGTGTTTTTTTAACAATTTTAACAGTATTTACACGTAAATAAGACACTTACAGGCTAAATCATTGAAAAAGTGTTTTTTTAACAATTTTTAGCAGTATTTACACGTAAAGTAAGACACTTTCAGGCTAAATACATTGAAAAAGTGTTTTTTTAACAATTTTTACAGTATTTCACGTAAATTAAGACACTTACGGCTAAATACATTGAAAAAGTGTTTTTTTTTAACAATTTTTAACAGCATTTACACGTAAAATAAGACACTTTCAGGCTAAATACATTGAAAAAGTGTTTTTTTAACAATTTTAAACAGTATTTACACGTAAAATAAGACACTTTCAGGCTAAATACATTGAAAAGTGCTATTTTAACAATTTTTACAGTATTTACACGTAAAATAAGACACTTTCAGGCTAAATACATTGAAAAAGTGTTTTTTTTTTAACAATTTTTACAGTATTTACGTAAAATAAGACACTTTCAGGCTAAATACATTGAAAAAGTGTTTTTTTAACAATTTTTACAGTATTTACACGTAAATAAGACACTTCAGGCTAAATACATTGAAAAAGTGCTATTTTTTAACAATTTTTACAGTATTTACACGTAAAATAAGACACTTTCAGGCTAAATACATTGAAAAGTGTTTTTTTTTTAACAATTTCAACAGTATTTACACGTAAAATAAGACACTTACAGCTAAATACATTGAAAAAGTGCTATTTTTAACATTTTTACAGTATTTACACGTAAAATAAGACACTTTCAGGCTAAATACATTGAAAAAGTGTTTTTTTAACAATTTTAACAGTATTTACTCGTCAAATTAGACACTTTCAGGCTAAATACATTAAAAAAGTGCTATTTTTAACAATTTTTACAGTATTTACACGTATATTAAGACACTTTCAAGCTAAACACATTGAAAAAGTGTTTTTTAACAATTTTAACAGTATTTACACGTAAAATAAACACTTTCAGGCTAAATACATTGAAAAAGTGTTTTTTTTTTTTAACAATTTTTACAGTATTTACACGTAAAATAAGACACTTTCAGGCTAAATACATTGAAAAAGTGTTTTTTTTTTTTTTAACAATTTTTACAGTATTTACACGTAAAATAAGACACTTTCAGGCTAAATACATTGAAAAGTTTTTTTTTTTTAACAATTTTAACAGTATTTACACGTAAAATAAGACACTTACAGGCTAAATACATTGAAAAAGTGTTTTTTTAACAATTTTAACAGTATTTACACGTAAAATAAGACACTTACAGGCTAAATACTTGAAAAAAGTGTTTTTTTTTAACAATTTTACAGTATTTACACGTAAAATAAGACACTTTCAGGCTAAATACATTGAAAAAGTGTTTTTTTAACAATTTTAACAGTATTTACACGTAAAATAAGACACTTTCAGGCTAAATACATTGAAAAAGTGCTATTTTTAACAATTTTAACAGTATTTACACGTAAAATAAGACACTTTCAGGCTAAATACATTGAAAAAGTGTTTTTTTTTAACAATTTTAACAGTATTTACACGTAAAATAAGACACTTTCAGGCTAAATACATTTAAAAGTGTTTTTTTTTAACAATTTTAACAGTATTTACACGTAAAATAAGACACTTACAGGCTAAATACATTGAAAAAGGTTTTTTTTTTTAACAATTTTAACAGTATTTACACGTAAAATAAGACACTTTCAGGCTAAATACATTGAAAAAGTTTTTTTTTTAACAATTTTAACAGTATTTACACGTAAAATAAGACACTTACAGGCTAAATACGTTGAAAAAGTGTTTTTTTAACAATTTTTACAGTATTTACACGTAAAATAAGACACTTACAGGCTAAATACATTGAAAAAGTGTTTTTTTAACAATTTTAACAGTATTTACACGTAAAATAAGACACTTACAGACTAAATACATTGAAAAAGTGTTTTTTTTAACAATTTTACAGTATTTACACGTAAAATAAGACACTTACAGTCTAAATACATTGAAAAAGTGTTTTCTTAACAATTTTAACAGTATTTACACGTAAAATAAGACACTTTCAGGCTAAATACATTGAAAAAGTGTTTTTTTAACATTTTTACAGTATTTACACGTAAATTAAACACTTACAGGCTAAATACATTGAAAAGTGTTTTTTTAACAATTTTACAGTATTTACACGTAAAATAAGACACTTACAGGCTAAATACATTGAAAAGTGTTTTTTTTTAACAATTTTACAGTATTTACACGTAAAATAAGACACTACAGGATAAATACATTGAAAAAGTGTTTTTTTTAACAATTTTAACAGTATTTACACGTAAATAAGACACTTACAGGCTAAAACATTGAAAAGGTGTTTTTTTAACAATTTTTACAGTATTTACAGGTAAATTAAGACACTTACAGGCTAAATACATTGAAAAAGTGTTTTTTTTTAACAATTTTAACAGTATTTACACGTAAAATAAGACACTTTCAGGCTAAATACATTGAAAAAGTGTTTTTTTTAACAATTTTAACAGTATTTACACGTAAAATAAGACACTTACAGGCTAAATACATTGAAAAAGTGTTTTTTAACAATTTTTACAGTATTTACACGTAAATTAGACACTTACAGGCTAAATACATTGAAAAAGTGTTTTATAACATTTTAACAGTATTTACACGTAAATAAGACACTTTCAGGCTAAATACATTGAAAAAGTGTTTTTTTAAAACAATTTTAAACAGTATTTACACGTAAAATAAGACACTTACAGGCTAAATACATTGAAAAGTGTTTTTTTAACAATTTTAACAGTATTTACACGTAAAATAAGACACTTTCAGGCTAAATACATTGAAAATGTTTTTTTAACAATTTTAACAGTATTTACACGTAAAATAAGACACTTTCAGGCTAAATACATTGAAAAAGTGTTTTTTTAACAATTTTAACAGTATTTACACGTAAAAAAAGACACTTACAGGCTAAATACATTGAAAAAGTGTTTTTTTAACAATTTTTACAGTATTTACACGTAAATAAGACACTTACAGGCTAAATACATTGAAAAAGTGTTTTTTTAACAATTTTACAGTATTTACACGTAAAATAAGACACTTACAGGCTAAATACATTGAAAAAGTGTTTTTTTTAACATTTTTACAGTATTTAACGTAAAATAAGACACTTCAGGCTAAATACATTGAAAAAGTGTTTTTTAACAATTTTAACAGTATTTACACGTAAATAAGACACTTACAGACTAAATACATTGAAAAAGTGTTTTTTTAACAATTTTAAAGTATTTACACGTAAATTAAGACACTTACAGGCTAAATACATTGAAAAAGTGTTTTTTTTAACAATTTTAACAGTATTTACACGTAAAATAAGACACTTTCAGGCTAAATACATTGAAAAAGTGTTTTTTAACAATTTTAACAGTATTTACACGTAAAATAAGACACTTTCAGGCTAAATACATTGAAAAAGTGTTTTTTAACAATTTTCACAGTATTTACACGTAAAATAAGACACTTCCAGGCTAAATACATTGGAAAAGTGTTTTTTTTTAACATTTTTTACAGTATTTACACGTAAATAAGACACTAACAGTTTAATTCATTGAAAAGTGTTTTTTTTTAACAATTTAAACAGTATTTACACGTAAAATAAGACACTTAAAGGCTAAATACATTGAAAAAGTGTTTTTTTTTAACAACTTTTACAGTATTTACATGTAAACTAAGACACTTACAGGCTAAATACATTGAAAAAGTGTTTTAAAACAATTTTAACAGTATTTACACGTAAAATAAGACACTTTCAGGCTAAATACATTGAAAAAGTTTTTTTTAACAATTTTAACAGTATTTACACTAAGACACTTTCAGGCTAAATACATTGAAAAAGTGTTTTTTTAACAATTTTAACAGTATTTACACTTTAAATAAGACACTTTCAGGCTAAATACATTGAAAAGTGTTTTTTTTAAACAATTTTTACAGTATTTACACGTAAATTAAGACACTCAGGCTAAATACATTGAAAAAGTGTTTTTTTAACAATTTTAACAGTATTTACACGTAAAATAAGACACTTTCAAGCTAATTTCATTGAAAAAGTGCTTTTTTTAAACAATTTTTACAGGATTTACACTAAAATAATACACTTTCAGGCTATTTTCATTAAAAAAGAGTTTTTTTAAACAATTTTAACAGTATTTACACTAAAATAAGACACTTTCAGGCTAATTTCACTGAAAAAGTGTTTTTTTTTAACAATTTTAACAGTATTTACACGTAAAATAAGACACTTTCAGGCTAATTTCATTGAAAAAGTGCTATTTTTAACAATTTTAACAGTATTTACACGTAAAATAAGACACTTTCAGGCTAAATACATTGAAAAAGTGCTATTTTTAAACAATTTTTAACAGTATTTACACGTAAATAAGACACTTTCAGGCTAAATACATTGAAAAAGTGTTTTTTTTAACAATTTTAACAGTATTTACACGTAAAATAAGACACTTTCAGGCTAAATACATTGAAAAAGTGTTTTTTTTAACAATTTTTACAGTATTTACACGTAAATTAAGACACTTACAGGCTAAATACATTGAAAAAGTGTTTTTTTTAACAATTTTAACAGTATTTACACGTAAATCAGACACTTTCAGGCTAAATACATTGAAAAAGTGTTTTTTTAACAATTTTAACAGTATTTACACGTAAAATAAGACACTTACAGGCTAAATACATTGAAAAAGTGTTTTTTTAACAATTTTAACACAGTATTTACACGTAAAATAAGACACTTTCAAGCTAAATACATTGAAAAAGTGTTTTTTTAACAATTTTAACAGTATTTACACGTAAATAAGACACTTACAGGCTAAATACATTGAAAAAGTGTTTTTTTTTTTTAACAATTTTTACAGTATTTACACGTAAAATAGACACTTTCAGGCTAAATACATTGAAAAAGTGTTTTTTTTTAACAATTTTTACAGTTTTTACACGTAAAATAAGACACTTTCAGGCTAAATACATTGAAAAAGTGCTATTTTTAACAATTTTTTACAGTACTTACACGTAATATAAGACACTTAAAGGCTAAATACATTGAAAAAGTGTTTTTTTTTTAACAATTTTAACAGTATTTACACGTAAAATAAGACACTTACAGGCTAAATACATTGAAAAAGTGTTTTTTTTTAACAATTTTAACAGTATTTACACGTAAAATAAGACACTTACAGGCTAAATACATTGAAAAAGTGTTTTTTTTAACAATTTTAACAGAATTTACACGTAAAATAAGACACTTTCTGGCTAAATACATTGAAAAAGTGCTATTTTTAACAATTTTAACAGTATTTACACGTAAAATAAGACACTTTCAGGCTAAATACATTGAAAAAGTGCTATTTTTCACAATTTTTAACAGTATTTACACGTAATATAAGACACTTTCAGGCTAAATACATTGAAAAAGTGCTATTTTTAACAATTTTAACAGTATTTACACGTAAAATAAGACACTTTCAGGCTAAATACATTGAAAAAGTGCTATTTTTAAACAATTTTTACAGTATTTACACGTAAAATAAGACACTTTCAGGCTAAATACATTGAAAAAGTGTTTTTTTAACAATTTTAACAGTATTTACACGTAAAATAAGACACTTACAGGCTAAATACATTGAAAAAGTGCTATTTTTAACAATTTTAACAGTAATAACACGTAAAATAAGACACTTACAGGCTAAATACATTGAAAAAGTGCTATTTTTAACAATTTTAACAGTATTTACACGTAAAATAAGACACTTACAGGCTAAATACATTGAAAAAGTGTTTTTTTTAACAATTTTAACAGTATTTACACGTAAAATAAGACACTTTCAGGCTAAATACATTGAAAAAGTGCTATTTTTCACAATTTTAACAGTATTTACACGTAATATAAGACACTTTCAGGCTAAATACATTGAAAAAGTGCTATTTTTAACAATTTTAACAGTATTTACACGTAAAATAAGACACTTACAGGCTAAATACATTGAAAAATTGTTTTTTTAACAATTTTAACAGTATTTACACGTAAAATAATACACTTTCAGGCTTAATACAATGAAAAAGTGCTATTTTTAACAATTTTAACAGTATTTACACGTAAAATAAGACACTTTCAGGCTAAATACATTGAAAAAGTGTTATTTTTAACAATTTTAACAGTATTTACACGTAAAATAAGACACTAACAGGCTAAATACATTGAAAAAGTGTTATTTTTAACAATTTTAACAGTATTTACACGTAAAATAAGACACTAACAGGCTAAATACATTGAAAAGTGTTTTTTTAACATTTTTTTACAGTATTTTACACGTAAAATAGACACTTACAGGCTAAATACATTGAAAAAGTGTTTTTTTTAACAATTTTTACAGTATTTACACGTAAATTAAGACACTTACAGGCTAAATACATTGAAAAAGTGTTTTTTTTAACAATTTTAACAGTATTTACACGTAAAATAAGACACTTAGAGTCTAAAATACATTGAAAAAGTGTTTTTTAACAATTTTAACAGTATTTTACACGTAAAATAAGACACTTTCAGGCTAAATACATTGAAAAAGTGCTATTTTTTTCACAATTTTTAACAGTATTTTACACGTAATATAAGACACTTTCAGGCTAAATACATTGAAAAAGTGCAATTTTTAACAATTTTAACAGTATTTACACGTAAAATAAGACACTTTCAGGCTAAATACATTGATAAAGTGCTATTTTCAAAATTTTAACAGTATTTACACGTAAAATAAGACACTTTCAGGCTAAATACATTGAAAAAGTGTTTTTTTAACAATTTTAACAGTATTTACACGTAAAATAGACACTAACAGGCTAAATACATTGAAAAAGTGTTTTTTAACATTTTTACAGTATTTACACGTAACAATAAGACAGCCTAACAGGCTTAATACATTGAAAAAGTGTTTTTTTTTACAATTTTAACAGTATTTACACGTAAAATAAGACACTTTCAGGCTAAATACATTGAAAAAGTGTTTTTTTAACAATTTTAACAGTATTTACACGTAAAATAAGACACTTTCAGGCTAAATACATTGAAAAAGTGTTTTTTTTAACAATTTTAACAGTATTTACACGTAAAATAAGACACTTTCAGGCTAAATACATTGAAAAAGTTTTTTTTTAACAATTTAAACAGTATTTACACGTAAAATAAGACACTTTCAGGCTAAATACATTGAAAAAGTGTTTTTTTAACAATTTTAACAGTATTTACACGTAAAATAAGACACTTTCAGGCTAAATACATTGAAAAAGTGTTTTTTTTTTAACAATTTTAACAGTATTTACACGTAAAATAAGACACTTACAGGCTAAATACATTGAAAAAGTGTTTTTTTTAACAATTTTAACAGTATTTACACGTAAATAAGAAGTTAATAACGCACTCACGGGGTTTAGAGTTTTTAAAAAATTATTTCTATTTATTAACACTCTTATTTAAACTCGTGAACGCGGGATGCGATCCTTCTCGGTACGGGTTTCACGCCGGTCCGTCTCGGTGTCAGGAGAATGCAGGAAAGAACCGATGATTGAGCGGGCTGCGATGTTTTATAGCTGCGTCATCCGATGGCGATCGATGTTTACTTCTGGCAGCGATCATGATTCGAGCATGATTCGATCGACGATGGTTGGTGACACATTTTATGCTGCGTTGCAGAAAATGTGCTCTCGGCTCGGATGTTGATATTTATGTTATATTGCGCTCGCTTGATGCTCGGTGTTGCGGGTTGTGCTAACTCCTTACTGCGCTGTCGTCTTAACTCCTCCCCTCTTAAATGACTTTGCCCTCAAAGTCTCGTTGCTGCGTGGAATGAAGTTGGTCTGCTAACGAACGTTTCTGGTCGTTTCGCTTGAGTCATGTTTACTTTTATCGTCGTTCTCTTGAAGTGGGAAGAATAAACAGATTATAAATGCGCATAGGCAATATGAATGCAAAGTTCCTCCGAATACATTAATTTTCCATCTTAGAGAATCATTCTGCAAGTTAATACTTTTAGTTTTTCTCATATGTTCTATGGTGAGTTTTTGGTACGAGTTGGAGAGGCGGTTTATGTTCGATTTCACCCTTATCGATGTTTGATTCCTGCTGTTGATTTGAATGGTTTTACCAGGAATGGTGACTTCGTCGTTTGAATAAATTTCTCCATTAATGATAATGTTTACAATTTTCGAATTGTATGACGTAGGAACCGTTCAGTACTTGGTTCATTTGCTGCAGTTTGATGCGATTTCTGCTAATTGCGTCGTTGATTAGTATTGTGTCGTCTTTGCTTCTTTTTTATGAAGCCTCGACTATAAATCTTTTCGTAGTCACATTGTGAATCTTCTCTTCTCACAATTTGTTGAATGCTGTTGTGGGTTGTTGTATGCCGATTTTGCGGACATATATAACATCTTCTTGTTGTTGGCACTTCTCTTTCATGGAATATACGTGGGTTTGATTTTGTAATATAAAGTTTTGTGTGACGATTTATACGTGCATCGTGTTGTATTATCGAGTCAATGTATTCGTACTCGTAGATTTTTGAAGATAGTTTGGGGAAACTTTAGCATGTATAGTATATGAGATTCATTTACTGCTACTTGGGCAGTTGATTGCCTTAGCAATTCCTTCCGGTGTGTTGTATTTAATGTTATTCTTCTCAAGAAACTGTTCTATTGATGTCAGATCCTCAAGGGATAGTAGCTTAACTGCTCGGAATACCGTTTTTAGCTAACAGTATAGCGTCTTCTATGACATCCAATTTTTCTTGTAGCATATTTATGTTGGAAAGTAGAATAAGTTTCCGAATTTCCACTTGGTGTGACTCATAGCGTTCGTTTTCGATATTTACGACTTGGTTAGCGACATCAGTTATTTGTTTCAACCTGTCGTTGAAGCCTTGGTTGATTATTATTTGTTTGTTGCTTTCTGGCTATCAGGGAGTTCATTGTGGAGTTTATGACATGTAGGTCGTCTGCATCTGGAGTTCCAGCGATCCATTTCCAAATTTTTTCCTATGGTGTCCCATCGTTTTTGTCTTTTCACAAAATGGGTTTGATTTTCGCAAAAGTGTCCTTTAGCATGCTAGCTTTTATGCTGATCAAATTTTCGATAGATTCAGTAGAATTTCATTTGGACTATCTTGTAATGTTTTCTCTATTGTTTCGTTTATATCAGTTAAATCTATTGGATGTATTGTTCTTACGTATCCAATTTGAATCTTAGCTTTACCTATCGGTATTATGGCTAATGGATTGATATTTAAATCATATATGTTTATGTCTGCGAAAATTAGTTTGATCAACAGGATCGTAAGTATTCTGTAACGATAGTTAATACAATTTTGAAAAAGTATTAATATTTTTTCATTACTTTCTTAAGTTTACTTTATGTATTTTTCGATTGTTTGAATCGATAATATATGTTGGATGATTCTCCTTTACTTTTACTGCATTAAAACGACTTTCGCGTTTGTTATTCGTCTTTTTCTTTTCGAATGCATATTCGTTTTCTACGTAATCCTTATATTTTTCATCTTTGATTTTTTCTTCATTCTTTTTGAATATCTGTAGTATTCTTTCATTTGATTTTCTCTTATTCTTGATCTCTCTAGCGGATCGTTTGATATTTCTCCTACATACACATTTCGTGGTGTATCCTTTATGAATGAATGTATGCTGTGATTATACTTATAAACAGCTTGTTGTACTAATGTTATAATGCTCATCTCTGGATTTAGTTTTTTTGTGCATCTAGCGATTTCTCTAATTGTTGAATGGCAACGTTCTATTTGTCCATTGGTTTCTGAACGATTAACTGGAGTTTTAAATATTTTTGTTCCTAGGTTTAGTATTGATTGTTCGATAACGTTTGAGACAAACGTACATTCGTTGTCTATTACAATTTGAGCTGGTAAGTCCCAGTCATATAGGAGTTGTAGTAAAACTTCCTTTATATCAGCGATTGATTTTCGATTTTATCGGTCGTATTTTAACGTATTTTGAAAATTTATCTATAGATGAGATAAATAAAAAGTTTGCGTTATAAGCAAATATGTCAATATGGATAATTTCTCCAGGATATGTCGGTAATTGGTGTTTTTACTGGTATAAAATTCTTGGGGTTTTTCTCTCGTATTTTCTGTTTTACATATCTCACAATTTTTTACAATGTTTTGGAAATACTTTTCTCATCCGGGAAAGTAGAATTTTTTTATAAATTGCAATGAGTTTTCCTTAGCATTTCTGTGAGCAAAATTATGAATATTCTTGATTTCTTCAATTTGTGTTTCTTCATCGCATAGGTCTTGTACTTGTCTTTGGGAAAATCTAGCTTTGATTTGTTTTGGATTGTAGAGAGTTTTATAAACTTCTTGGATAATTCCCATTGTTTGTTCATCTGTGGTGAATTCCATTAATTACATTTGGATTGATTAATTTTTTGAATTTATCCTTGATAAAATCAGAAGTAAATGTTGGTTCAATAAAAATATGTCTTCTGAATTTGGGAAAGGGGTAATTAATTGTATGAAGAATTAGTTCCAATTTTAAATACTAGTTGGTTGTGGAATACATTAATTGGTGCTTCTGTTGAAGGTATATAAGAATGATCGTCTTCGTCAGCTGAGTGCTGAGTTGGCGTTAATGAGTTTAGTTGTATACGGAAAGTGCATCTGCTACAACGTTTGATCTTCCGGGTTTGTAGAATAATTGGTAATCGTGTTCCTCCATGAAAGATTTCCATCTTTTCAGTTTTGCGTTGTTGTTCTGCGGAGATTAAAGCAAATGTTAATGGTTGATGATCTGTATGAATATTAATTTTAGCTCCGTATATGAAATTTCTCAATGTTTGTAGTGCCCAAAACGATGGCAAGCATTTCCTTTTCGTTGGTTGCATAATTTTCCTCTGTTTGGAAAGAGTACGAGAAATGAAGGTTATCGGTCTATCACCGTCGTGACATT
This sequence comes from Anopheles stephensi, assembly GCF_013141755.1. Classification (NCBI taxonomy): domain Eukaryota; kingdom Metazoa; phylum Arthropoda; class Insecta; order Diptera; family Culicidae; genus Anopheles; species Anopheles stephensi. The sequence continues at coordinate 74,249 of NW_023405020.1, read as the reverse complement.
TTTTGTGAAAGCACAGCTCCTAGTGCTTTTTCCGATGCGTCTGTTGTTAGTTCGAATGGCTTCTGGAAATCTGGAAAAGGGTACCATACGCATCCTGTTTCGGGCGTTGGATGTACGTCTTATGTTGTCTTTATCAGCTCCTCTAGCGGGCCTTATGTTGTTTTTCGCTCCTCTAACGGGCCTTATGTTGTTTTTCGCTCCTCTAACGGGCGATGTGTTGTTTTTTTCTGGGAAACCGGCTATGATATTCTTCCTTCTCAGTGTGATGGATGGTTCCTTTTTGTCCTGCGTGAGCTGCTAACTGCACAGGTGACTCGGGATCCTTTTCACACGGCTGCACTCGGCGATCAGGAAGTCTTTTTTAGTTTAGGATTTGGTGGTAACTTTCACTCTAACGTGGTTACTTTTCACTTGCACCTTAACTTTATTTTTCACATAGCGCGGTCCCTATTCGGGCGCCAGTTAATAACGCACTCACGGGTTTAGAGTTTTTAAAAAGTTAGTTCTATTTTATTAACAACTCTTATTTAAACTCGTGAACGCGGGATGCGATCCTACTCGGTACGGGTTTCACGCCGGTCCGTCTCGGTGTCAGGAGAATGCAGGAAAGAACCGATGATTGATTGCGATGTTTTATAGCTGCGTTTTCCGATGGCGATCGATGTTTACTTCTGGCAGCGATCATGATTCGAGCATGATTCGATCGACGATGGTTGGTGACACATTTTATGCTGCGTTGCAGAAAATGTGCCACTTTCGGATGTTGATATTTATTGCATATTGCGTGCTGATTCGGTTTGCGGGTTGTTAACTTACTGCGCTGTTCTTAACTTAAGACACTTTCAGACTAAATACATTGAAAAAGTGCTATTTTTAACAATTTTAACAGTATTTACACGTAAAATAAGACACTTTCAGGCTAAATACATTGAAAAAGTGCTATTTTTAACAATTTTAACAGTATTTACACGTAAAATAAGACACTTTTAGGCTAAATACATTGAAAAAGTGCTATTTTTCACAATTTTAACAGTATTTACACGTAAAATAAGACACTTTCAGGCTAAATACATTGAAAAAGTGCTATTTTTAACAATTTTAACAGTATTTACACGTAAATAAGACACTTTCAGGCTAAATACATTGAAAAAGTGCTATTTTAACAATTTTAACAGTATTTACACGTAAAATAAGACACTTTCAGGCTAAATACATTGAAAAAGTGCTTTTTTAACAATTTTAACAGTATTTACACGTAAAATAAGACACTTTCAGGCTAAATACATTGAAAAAGTGCTGTTTTTAACAATTTTAACAGTATTTACACGTAAAATAAGACACTTTCAGGCTAAATACATTGAAAAAGTGCTTTTTTAACAATTTTAACAGTATTTACACGTAAAATAAGACACTTTCAGGCTAAATACATTGAAAAAGTGCTATTTTAACAATTTTAACAGTATTTACACGTAAAATAAGACACTTTCAGGCTAAATACATTGAAAAAGTGCTATTTTTAACAATTTTAACAGTATTTACACGTAAAATAAGACACTTTCAGGCTAAATACATTGAAAAAGTGCTATTTTTAACAATTTTAACAGTATTTACACGTAAAATAAGACACTTTCAGGCTAAATACATTGAAAAAGTGCTTTTTTAACAATTTTAACAGTATTTACACGTAAAATAAGACACTTTCAGGCTAAATACATTGAAAAAGTGCTATTTTAACAATTTTAACAGTATTTACACGTTAAATAAGACACTTTCAGGCTAAATACATTGAAAAAGTGCTATTTTAACAATTTTAACAGTATTTACACGTAAAATAAGACACTTTCAGGCTAAATACATTGAAAAAGTGCTATTTTTAACAATTTTAACAGTATTTACACGTAAAATAAGACACTTTCAGGCTAAATACATTGAAAAAGTGCTTTTTTAACAATTTTAACAGTATTTACACGTAAAATAAGACACTTTCAGGCTAAATACATTGAAAAAGTGTTTTTTTAACAATTTTAACAGTATTTACACGTAAAATAAGACACTTTCAGGCTAAATACATTGAAAAAGTGCTATTTTAACAATTTTAACAGTATTAACACGTAAAATAAGACACTTTCAGGCTAAATACATTGAAAAAGTGCTATTTTAACAATTTTAACAGTATTTACACGTAAAATAAGACACTTTCAGGCTAAATACATTGAAAAAGTGCTATTTTTAACAATTTTAACAGTATTTACACGTAAAATAAGACACTTTCAGGCTAAATACATTGAAAAAGTGTTTTTTTAACAATTTTAACAGTATTTACACGTAAAATAAGACACTTTCAGGCTAAATACATTGAAAAAAGTTTTTTTTTAACAATTTTAACAGTATTTACACGTAAAATAAGACACTTTCAGGCTAAATACATTGAAAAAGTGTTTTTTTTAACAATTTTAACAGTATTTACACGTAAAATAAGACACTTTCAGGCTAAATACATTGAAAAAGTGCTATTTTTAACAATTTTAACAGTATTTACACGTTAAATAAGACACTTTCAGGCTAAATACATTGAAAAAGTGCTATTTTAACAATTTTAACAGTATTTACACGTAAATAAGACACTTTCAGGCTAAATACATTGAAAAAGTGCTTTTTTAACAATTTTAACAGTATTTACACGTAAAATAAGACACTTTCAGGCTAAATACATTGAAAAAGTGCTTTTTTAACAATTTTAACAGTATTTACACGTAAAATAAGACACTTTCAGGCTAAATACATTGAAAAAGTGTTTTTTTTAACAATTTTAACAGTATTTACACGTAAAATAAGACACTTTCAGGCTAAATACATTGAAAAAGTGTTTTTTTTAACAATTTTAACAGTATTTACACGTAAAATAAGACACTTTCAGGCTAAATACATTGAAAAAGTGTTTTTTTTAACAATTTTAACAGTATTTACACGTAAAATAAGACACTTTCAGGCTAAATACATTGAAAAAGTGTTTTTTTTTAACAATTTTAACAGTATTTACACGTAAAATAAGACACTTTCAGGCTAAATACATTGAAAAAGTGCTATTTTTAACAATTTTAACAGTATTTTACACGTAAAATAAGACACTTTCAGGCTAAATACATTGAAAAAGTGTTTTTTTAACAATTTTAACAGTATTTACACGTAAAATAAGACACTTTCAGGCTAAATACATTGAAAAAGTGCTTTTTTAACAATTTAACAGTATTTACACGTAAAATAAGACACTTTCAGGCTAAATACATTGAAAAAGTGTTTTTTTAACAATTTTAACAGTATTTTACACGCAAAATAAGACACTTTCAGGCTAAATACATTGAAAAAGTGTTTTTTTTTAACAATTTTAACAGTATTTACACGTAAAATAAGACACTTTCAGGCTAAATACATTGAAAAAGTGCTATTTTAACAATTTTAACAGTATTTACACGTAAAATAAGACACTTTCAGGCTAAATACATTGAAAAAGTGCTATTTTTAACAATTTTAACAGCATTTTTACACGTAAAATAAGACACTTTCAGGCTAAATACATTGAAAAAGTGCTTTTTTAACAATTTTAACAGTATTTACACGTAAAATAAGACACTTTCAGGCTAAATACATTGAAAAAGTGCTTTTTTCACAATTTTAACAGTATTTACACGTAAAATAAGACACTTTCAGGCTAAATACATTGAAAAAGTGTTTTTTTTAACAATTTTACAGTATTTACACGTAAAATAAGACACTTTCAGGCTAAATACATTGAAAAAGTGCCATTTTTACCAATTTTAACAGTATTTACACGTAAAATAAGACACTTTCAGGCTAAATACATTGAAAAAGTGCTATTTTTAACAATTTTAACAGTATTTACACGTAAAATAAGACACTTTCAGGCTAAATACATTGAAAAAGTGTTTTTTTAACAATTTTTTACAGTATTTACACGTAAAATAAGACACTTTCAGGCTAAATACATTGAAAAAGTGTTTTTTTAACAATTTTTACAGTATTTACACGTAAAATAAGACACTTTCAGGCTAAATACATTGAAAAAGTGTTTTTTTAACAATTTTAACAGTATTTACACGTAAAATAAGACACTTTCAGGCTAAATACATTGAAAAAGTGCTTTTTAACAATTTTAACAGTATTTACACGTAAATAAGACACTTTCAAGCTAAATACATTGAAAAAGTGCTATTTTAACAATTTTACAGTATTTACACGTAAAATAAGACACTTTCAAGCTAAATACATTGAAAAAGTGCTATTTTTCACAATTTTACAAGATTTACACGTAAAATAAGACACTTTCAAGCTAAATACATTGAAAAAGTGCTATTTTACACAATTTTAACAGTATTTACACGTAAAATAAGACACTTTCAAGCTAAATACATTGAAAAAGTGCTATTTTTCACAATTTTACAAGATTTACACGTAAAATAAGACACTTTCAGGCTAAATGCATTGAAAAAGTGCTATTTTCACAATTTTACAAGATTTACACGTAAAATAAGACACTTTCAGGCTAAATACATTGAAAAAGTGCTATTTTACACAATTTTAACAGTATTTACACGTAAAATAAGACACTTTCAAGCTAAATACATTGAAAAAGTGCTATTTTTCACAATTTTAACAGTATTTACACGTAAAATAAGACACTTTCAAGCTAAATACATTGAAAAAGTGCTATTTTTCACAATTTTAACAGTATTTACACGTAAAATAAGACACTTTCAAGCTAAATGCATTGAAAAAGTGCTATTTTTAACAATTTTAACAGTATTTACACGTAAAATAAGCCACTTTCAAGCTAAATGCATTGAAAAAGTGCTATTTTAACAATTTTAACAGCATTTTATACGTAAAATAAGCCACTTTCAAGCTAAATGCATTGAAAAAGTGCTATTTTAACAATTTTAACAGCATTGTTAACGTAAAATAAGCCACTTTCAAGCTAAATGCATTGAAAAAGTGCTATTTTAACAATTTTAACAGCATTTTACACGTTAAATAAGCCACTTTCAAGCTAAATGCATTGAAAAAGTGCTATTTTAACAATTTTACAGTTTTTAACGTAAAATAAGCCACTTTCAAGCTAAATGCATTGAAAAAGTGCTATTTTAACAATTTTAACAGCATTTTACACGTTAAATAAGCCACTTTCAAGCTAAATGCATTGAAAAAGTGCTATTTTAACAATTTTAACAGCATTTTATACGTAAAATAAGCCACTTTCAAGCTAAATGCATTGAAAAAGTGCTATTTTAACAATTTTAACAGCATTTACACGTAAAATAAGCCACTTTCAAGCTAAATGCATTGAAAAAGTGCTATTTTAACAATTTAACAGCATTTTACACGTAAAATAAGCCACTTTCAAGCTAAATGCATTGAAAAAGTGCTATTTTCACAATTTAACAGCATTTTAACGTAAAATAAGCCACTTTCAAGCTAAATGCATTGAAAAAGTGCTATTTTAACAATTTTAACAGCATTTACACGTAAAATAAGCCACTTTCAAGCTAAATGCATTGAAAAAGTGCTATTTTAACAATTTTAACAGCATTTTATACGTAAAATAAGCCACTTTCAAGCTAAATGCATTGAAAAAGTGCTATTTTAACAATTTTAACAGCATTGTTAACGTAAAATAAGCCACTTTCAAGCTAAATGCATTGAAAAAGTGCTATTTTAACAATTTTAACAGTATTTACACGTAAAATAAGCCACTTTCAAGCTAAATGCATTGAAAAAGTGCTATTTTAACAATTTTAACAGTATTTACACGTAAAATAAGCCACTTTCAAGCTAAATGCATTGAAAAAGTGCTATTTTAACAATTTTAACAGCATTGTTAACGTAAAATAAGCCACTTTCAAGCTAAATGCATTGAAAAAGTGCTATTTTAACAATTTTAACAGCATTTTATACGTTAAATAAGCCACTTTCAAGCTAAATGCATTGAAAAAGTGCTATTTTAACAATTTTAACAGCATTTTATACGTAAAATAAGCCACTTTCAAGCTAAATGCATTGAAAAAGTGCTATTTTAACAATTTTAACAGCATTGTTAACGTAAAATAAGCCACTTTCAAGCTAAATGCATTGAAAAAGTGCTATTTTAACAATTTTAACAGTATTTACACGTAAAATAAGCCACTTTCAAGCTAAATGCATTGAAAAAGTGCTATTTTAACAATTTTAACAGCATTTTATACGTAAAATAAGCCACTTTCAAGCTAAATGCATTGAAAAAGTGCTATTTTTAACAATTTTAACAGCATTTTATACGTAAAATAAGCCACTTTCAAGCTAAATGCATTGAAAAAGTGCTATTTTAACAATTTTAACAGCATTTAATACGTAAAATAAGCCACTTTCAAGCTAAATGCATTGAAAAAGTGCTATTTTAACAATTTTACAGCATTTTAACGTAAAATAAGCCACTTTCAAGCTAAATGCATTGAAAAAGTGCTATTTTAACAATTTTAACAGCATATTTACACGTAAATAAGCCACTTTCAAGCTAAATGCATTGAAAAAGTGCTATTTTAACAATTTTAACAGCATTTTACACGTAAAATAAGCCACTTTCAAGCTAAATGCATTGAAAAAGTGCTATTTTAACAATTTTACAGCATTTACACGTAAAATAAGCCACTTTCAAGCTAAATGCATTGAAAAAGTGCTATTTTAACAATTTTAACAGCATTTACACGTAAAATAAGCCACTTTCAAGCTAAATGCATTGAAAAAGTGCTATTTTAACAATTTTACAGCATTTTACACGTAAAATAAGCCACTTTCAAGCTAAATGCATTGAAAAAGTGCTATTTTAACAATTTTAACAGCATTTAACGTAAAATAAGCACTTTCAAGCTAAATGCATTGAAAAAGTGCTATTTTAACAATTTAACAGCATTGTTAACGTAAAATAAGCCACTTTCAAGCTAAATGCATTGAAAAAGTGCTATTTTAACAATTTTAACAGCATTGTTAACGTAAAATAAGCCACTTTCAAGCTAAATGCATTGAAAAAGTGCTATTTTAACAATTTTAACAGCATTGTTAACGTAAAATAAGCCACTTTCAAGCTAAATGCATTGAAAAAGTGCTATTTTAACAATTTTAACAGCATTGTTAACGTAAAATAAGCCACTTTCAAGCTAAATGCATTGAAAAAGTGCTATTTTAACAATTTTAACAGCATTGTTAACGTAAAATAAGCCACTTTCAAGCTAAATGCATTGAAAAAGTGCTATTTTAACAATTTTAACAGCATTGTTAACGTAAAATAAGCCACTTTCAAGCTAAATGCATTGAAAAAGTGCTATTTTAACAATTTTAACAGCATTTTAACGTAAAATAAGCCACTTTCAAGCTAAATGCATTGAAAAAGTGCTATTTTTAACAATTTTAACAGTATTTACACGTAAAATAAGCCACTTTCAAGCTAAATGCATTGAAAAAGTGCTATTTTAACAATTTTAACAGCATTTTATACGTAAAATAAGCCACTTTCAAGCTAAATGCATTGAAAAAGTGCTATTTTAACAATTTTAACAGCATTTTATACGTAAAATAAGCCACTTTCAAGCTAAATGCATTGAAAAAGTGCTATTTTTAACAATTTTAACAGCATTTTATACGTAAAATAAGCCACTTTCAAGCTAAATGCATTGAAAAAGTGCTATTTTAACAATTTTAACAGTATTTACACGTAAAATAAGACACTTTCAAGCTAAATGCATTGAAAAAGTGCTATTTTAACAATTTTAACAGCATTGTTAACGTAAAATAAGCCACTTTCAAGCTAAATGCATTGAAAAAGTGCTATTTTAACAATTTTAACAGCATTGTTAACGTAAAATAAGCCACTTTCAAGCTAAATGCATTGAAAAAGTGCTATTTTAACAATTTTAACAGCATTTTATACGTAAAATAAGCCACTTTCAAGCTAAATGCATTGAAAAAGTGCTATTTTTAACAATTTTAACAGCATTTTATACGTAAAATAAGCCACTTTCAAGCTAAATGCATTGAAAAAGTGCTATTTTAACAATTTTAACAGCATTGTTAACGTAAAATAAGCCACTTTCAAGCTAAATGCATTGAAAAAGTGCTATTTTAACAATTTTAACAGCATTTTAACGTAAAATAAGCCACTTTCAAGCTAAATGCATTGAAAAAGTGCTATTTTAACAATTTAACAGCATTTTAACGTAAAATAAGCCACTTTCAAGCTAAATGCATTGAAAAAGTGCTATTTTAACAATTTTAACAGTATTTACACGTAAAATAAGCCACTTTCAAGCTAAATGCATTGAAAAAGTGCTATTTTAACAATTTTAACAGCATTTTATACGTTAAATAAGCCACTTTCAAGCTAAATGCATTGAAAAAGTGCTATTTTTAACAATTTTAACAGTATTTAAACGTAAAATGAGACACTTTCAAGCTAAATGCATTGAAAAAGTGCTATTTTAACAATTTTAACAGCATTTTAACGTAAAATAAGCCACTTTCAAGCTAAATGCATTGAAAAAGTGCTATTTTAACAATTTAACAGCATTTTAACGTAAAATAAGCCACTTTCAAGCTAAATGCATTGAAAAAGTGCTATTTTAACAATTTTAACAGTATTTACACGTAAAATAAGCCACTTTCAAGCTAAATGCATTGAAAAAGTGCTATTTTAACAATTTTAACAGTATTTACACGTAAAATAAGCCACTTTCAAGCTAAATGCATTGAAAAAGTGCTATTTTAACAATTTTAACAGTATTTACACGTAAAATAAGCCACTTTCAAGCTAAATGCATTGAAAAAGTGCTATTTTAACAATTTTAACAGCATTTAACGTAAAATAAGCCACTTTCAAGCTAAATGCATTGAAAAAGTGCTATTTTAACAATTTTAACAGCATTGTTAACGTAAAATAAGCCACTTTCAAGCTAAATGCATTGAAAAAGTGCTATTTTAACAATTTTAACAGCATTGTTAACGTAAAATAAGCCACTTTCAAGCTAAATGCATTGAAAAAGTGCTATTTTAACAATTTAACAGCATTGTTAACGTTAAATAAGCCACTTTCAAGCTAAATGCATTGAAAAAGTGCTATTTTAACAATTTTAACAGCATTGTTAACGTTAAATAAGCCACTTTCAAGCTAAATGCATTGAAAAAGTGCTATTTTAACAATTTTAACAGCATTTTATACGTTAAATAAGCCACTTTCAAGCTAAATGCATTGAAAAAGTGCTATTTTAACAATTTTAACAGCATTTTTAACGTAAAATAAGCCACTTTCAAGCTAAATGCATTGAAAAAGTGCTATTTTAACAATTTTAACAGCATTTTATACGTTAAATAAGCCACTTTCAAGCTAAATGCATTGAAAAAGTGCTATTTTAACAATTTTAACAGCATTGTTAACGTAAAATAAGCCACTTTCAAGCTAAATGCATTGAAAAAGTGCTATTTTAACAATTTTAACAGCATTGTTAACGTTAAATAAGCCACTTTCAAGCTAAATGCATTGAAAAAGTGCTATTTTAACAATTTTAACAGCATTGTTAACGTAAAATAAGCCACTTTCAAGCTAAATGCATTGAAAAAGTGCTATTTTAACAATTTTAACAGCATTGTTAACGTAAAATAAGCCACTTTCAAGCTAAATGCATTGAAAAAGTGCTATTTTAACAATTTTAACAGCATTGTTAACGTAAAATAAGCCACTTTCAAGCTAAATGCATTGAAAAAGTGCTATTTTAACAATTTTAACAGCATTGTTAACGTAAAATAAGCCACTTTCAAGCTAAATGCATTGAAAAAGTGCTATTTTAACAATTTTAACAGCATTTGTTACGTTAAATAAGCCACTTTCAAGCTAAATGCATTGAAAAAGTGCTATTTTAACAATTTTAACAGCATTGTTAACGTAAAATAAGCCACTTTCAAGCTAAATGCATTGAAAAAGTGCTATTTTAACAATTTTAACAGCATTGTTAACGTAAAATAAGCCACTTTCAAGCTAAATGCATTGAAAAAGTGCTATTTTAACAATTTTAACAGCATTGTTAACGTAAAATAAGCCACTTTCAAGCTAAATGCATTGAAAAAGTGCTATTTTAACAATTTTAACAGCATTGTTAACGTAAAATAAGCCACTTTCAAGCTAAATGCATTGAAAAAGTGCTATTTTAACAATTTTAACAGCATTGTTAACGTAAAATAAGCCACTTTCAAGCTAAATGCATTGAAAAAGTGCTATTTTAACAATTTTAACAGCATTGTTAACGTAAAATAAGCCACTTTCAAGCTAAATGCATTGAAAAAGTGCTATTTTAACAATTTTAACAGCATTGTTAACGTAAAATAAGCCACTTTCAAGCTAAATGCATTGAAAAAGTGCTATTTTAACAATTTTAACAGCATGTTAACGTAAAATAAGCCACTTTCAAGCTAAATGCATTGAAAAAGTGCTATTTTAACAATTTTAACAGCATTGTTAACGTAAAATAAGCCACTTTCAAGCTAAATGCATTGAAAAAGTGCTATTTTAACAATTTTAACAGCATTGTTAACGTAAAATAAGCCACTTTCAAGCTAAATGCATTGAAAAAGTGCTATTTTAACAATTTTAACAGCATTGTTAACGTAAAATAAGCCACTTTCAAGCTAAATGCATTGAAAAAGTGCTATTTTAACAATTTTAACAGCATTTTAACGTAAATAAGCCACTTTCAAGCTAAATGCATTGAAAAAGTGCTATTTTAACAATTTTAACAGCATTTTAACGTAAAATAAGCCACTTTCAAGCTAAATGCATTGAAAAAGTGCTATTTTAACAATTTTAACAGCATTGTTAACGTAAATAAGCCACTTTCAAGCTAAATGCATTGAAAAAGTGCTATTTTAACAATTTTAACAGCATTGTTAACGTAAAATAAGCCACTTTCAAGCTAAATGCATTGAAAAAGTGCTATTTTAACAATTTTAACAGCATTGTTAACGTAAAATAAGCCACTTTCAAGCTAAATGCATTGAAAAAGTGCTATTTTAACAATTTTAACAGCATTGTTAACGTAAATAAGCCACTTTCAAGCTAAATGCATTGAAAAAGTGCTATTTTAACAATTTTAACAGCATTGTTAACGTAAAATAAGCCACTTTCAAGCTAAATGCATTGAAAAAGTGCTATTTTAACAATTTTAACAGCATTGTTAACGTAAAATAAGCCACTTTCAAGCTAAATGCATTGAAAAAGTGCTATTTTAACAATTTTAACAGCATTGTTAACGTAAAATAAGCCACTTTCAAGCTAAATGCATTGAAAAAGTGCTATTTTAACAATTTTAACAGCATTTTAACGTAAAATAAGCCACTTTCAAGCTAAATGCATTGAAAAAGTGCTATTTTAACAATTTTAACAGCATTGTTAACGTAAAATAAGCCACTTTCAAGCTAAATGCATTGAAAAAGTGCTATTTTAACAATTTTAACAGCATTGTTAACGTAAAATAAGCCACTTTCAAGCTAAATGCATTGAAAAAGTGCTATTTTAACAATTTTAACAGCATTGTTAACGTAAAATAAGCCACTTTCAAGCTAAATGCATTGAAAAAGTGCTATTTTAACAATTTTAACAGCATTTTAACGTTAAATAAGCCACTTTCAAGCTAAATGCATTGAAAAAGTGCTATTTTAACAATTTTAACAGCATTGTTAACGTAAAATAAGCCACTTTCAAGCTAAATGCATTGAAAAAGTGCTATTTTAACAATTTTAACAGCATTTTATACGTAAAATAAGCCACTTTCAAGCTAAATGCATTGAAAAAGTGCTATTTTAACAATTTTAACAGCATTGTTAACGTAAAATAAGCCACTTTCAAGCTAAATGCATTGAAAAAGTGCTATTTTAACAATTTTAACAGCATTGTTAACGTAAAATAAGCCACTTTCAAGCTAAATGCATTGAAAAAGTGCTATTTTAACAATTTTAACAGCATTGTTAACGTAAAATAAGCCACTTTCAAGCTAAATGCATTGAAAAAGTGCTATTTTAACAATTTTAACAGCATTTTAACGTTAAATAAGCCACTTTCAAGCTAAATGCATTGAAAAAGTGCTATTTTAACAATTTTAACAGCATTTTAACGTAAAATAAGCCACTTTCAAGCTAAATGCATTGAAAAAGTGCTATTTTAACAATTTTAACAGCATTGTTAACGTAAAATAAGCCACTTTCAAGCTAAATGCATTGAAAAAGTGCTATTTTAACAATTTTAACAGCATTGTTAACGTAAAATAAGCCACTTTCAAGCTAAATGCATTGAAAAAGTGCTATTTTAACAATTTTAACAGCATTGTTAACGTAAAATAAGCCACTTTCAAGCTAAATGCATTGAAAAAGTGCTATTTTAACAATTTTAACAGCATTGTTAACGTAAAATAAGCCACTTTCAAGCTAAATGCATTGAAAAAGTGCTATTTTAACAATTTTAACAGCATTGTTAACGTAAAATAAGCCACTTTCAAGCTAAATGCATTGAAAAAGTGCTATTTTAACAATTTTAACAGCATTTTAACGTAAATAAGCCACTTTCAAGCTAAATGCATTGAAAAAGTGCTATTTTAACAATTTTAACAGCATTTTAACGTAAAATAAGCCACTTTCAAGCTAAATGCATTGAAAAAGTGCTATTTTAACAATTTTAACAGCATTGTTAACGTAAAATAAGCCACTTTCAAGCTAAATGCATTGAAAAAGTGCTATTTTAACAATTTTAACAGCATTTTAACGTTAAAATAAGCCACTTTCAAGCTAAATGCATTGAAAAAGTGCTATTTTAACAATTTTAACAGCATTGTTAACGTAAAATAAGCCACTTTCAAGCTAAATGCATTGAAAAAGTGCTATTTTAACAATTTTAACAGCATTGTTAACGTAAAATAAGCCACTTTCAAGCTAAATGCATTGAAAAAGTGCTATTTTAACAATTTTAACAGCATTGTTAACGTAAAATAAGCCACTTTCAAGCTAAATGCATTGAAAAAGTGCTATTTTAACAATTTTAACAGCATTGTTAACGTAAAATAAGCCACTTTCAAGCTAAATGCATTGAAAAAGTGCTATTTTAACAATTTTAACAGCATTGTTAACGTAAAATAAGCCACTTTCAAGCTAAATGCATTGAAAAAGTGCTATTTTAACAATTTTAACAGCATTTTAACGTAAAATAAGCCACTTTCAAGCTAAATGCATTGAAAAAGTGCTATTTTAACAATTTTAACAGCATTGTTAACGTAAAATAAGCCACTTTCAAGCTAAATGCATTGAAAAAGTGCTATTTTAACAATTTTAACAGCATTGTTAACGTAAAATAAGCCACTTTCAAGCTAAATGCATTGAAAAAGTGCTATTTTAACAATTTTAACAGCATTGTTAACGTAAAATAAGCCACTTTCAAGCTAAATGCATTGAAAAAGTGCTATTTTAACAATTTTAACAGCATTGTTAACGTAAAATAAGCCACTTTCAAGCTAAATGCATTGAAAAAGTGCTATTTTAACAATTTTAACAGCATTTTAACGTAAAATAAGCCACTTTCAAGCTAAATGCATTGAAAAAGTGCTATTTTAACAATTTTAACAGCATTGTTAACGTAAAATAAGCCACTTTCAAGCTAAATGCATTGAAAAAGTGCTATTTTAACAATTTTAACAGCATTGTTAACGTTAAATAAGCCACTTTCAAGCTAAATGCATTGAAAAAGTGCTATTTTAACAATTTTAACAGCATTGTTAACGTAAAATAAGCCACTTTCAAGCTAAATGCATTGAAAAAGTGCTATTTTAACAATTTTAACAGCATTTTAACGTAAAATAAGCCACTTTCAAGCTAAATGCATTGAAAAAGTGCTATTTTAACAATTTTAACAGCATTGTTAACGTAAAATAAGCCACTTTCAAGCTAAATGCATTGAAAAAGTGCTATTTTAACAATTTTAACAGCATTGTTAACGTAAAATAAGCCACTTTCAAGCTAAATGCATTGAAAAAGTGCTATTTTAACAATTTTAACAGCATTGTTAACGTTAAATAAGCCACTTTCAAGCTAAATGCATTGAAAAAGTGCTATTTTAACAATTTTAACAGCATTTTAACGTAAAATAAGCCACTTTCAAGCTAAATGCATTGAAAAAGTGCTATTTTAACAATTTTAACAGCATTGTTAACGTAAAATAAGCCACTTTCAAGCTAAATGCATTGAAAAAGTGCTATTTTAACAATTTTAACAGCATTGTTAACGTAAAATAAGCCACTTTCAAGCTAAATGCATTGAAAAAGTGCTATTTTAACAATTTTAACAGCATTGTTAACGTAAAATAAGCCACTTTCAAGCTAAATGCATTGAAAAAGTGCTATTTTAACAATTTTAACAGCATTGTTAACGTAAAATAAGCCACTTTCAAGCTAAATGCATTGAAAAAGTGCTATTTTAACAATTTTAACAGCATTGTTAACGTAAAATAAGCCACTTTCAAGCTAAATGCATTGAAAAAGTGCTATTTTAACAATTTTAACAGCATTGTTAACGTTAAATAAGCCACTTTCAAGCTAAATGCATTGAAAAAGTGCTATTTTAACAATTTTAACAGCATTTTAACGTAAATAAGCCACTTTCAAGCTAAATGCATTGAAAAAGTGCTATTTTAACAATTTTAACAGCATTGTTAACGTAAAATAAGCCACTTTCAAGCTAAATGCATTGAAAAAGTGCTATTTTAACAATTTTAACAGCATTGTTAACGTAAAATAAGCCACTTTCAAGCTAAATGCATTGAAAAAGTGCTATTTTAACAATTTTAACAGCATTGTTAACGTAAAATAAGCCACTTTCAAGCTAAATGCATTGAAAAAGTGCTATTTTAACAATTTTAACAGCATTGTTAACGTAAAATAAGCCACTTTCAAGCTAAATGCATTGAAAAAGTGCTATTTTAACAATTTTAACAGCATTGTTAACGTAAAATAAGCCACTTTCAAGCTAAATGCATTGAAAAAGTGCTATTTTAACAATTTTAACAGCATTGTTAACGTAAAATAAGCCACTTTCAAGCTAAATGCATTGAAAAAGTGCTATTTTAACAATTTTAACAGCATTGTTAACGTAAAATAAGCCACTTTCAAGCTAAATGCATTGAAAAAGTGCTATTTTAACAATTTTAACAGCATTGTTAACGTAAAATAAGCCACTTTCAAGCTAAATGCATTGAAAAAGTGCTATTTTAACAATTTTAACAGCATTGTTAACGTAAAATAAGCCACTTTCAAGCTAAATGCATTGAAAAAGTGCTATTTTAACAATTTTAACAGCATTGTTAACGTAAAATAAGCCACTTTCAAGCTAAATGCATTGAAAAAGTGCTATTTTAACAATTTTAACAGCATTGTTAACGTAAAATAAGCCACTTTCAAGCTAAATGCATTGAAAAAGTGCTATTTTAACAATTTTAACAGCATTGTTAACGTAAATAAGCCACTTTCAAGCTAAATGCATTGAAAAAGTGCTATTTTAACAATTTTAACAGCATTGTTAACGTAAAATAAGCCACTTTCAAGCTAAATGCATTGAAAAAGTGCTATTTTAACAATTTTAACAGCATTGTTAACGTAAAATAAGCCACTTTCAAGCTAAATGCATTGAAAAAGTGCTATTTTAACAATTTTAACAGCATTGTTAACGTAAAATAAGCCACTTTCAAGCTAAATGCATTGAAAAAGTGCTATTTTAACAATTTTAACAGCATTGTTAACGTAAAATAAGCCACTTTCAAGCTAAATGCATTGAAAAAGTGCTATTTTAACAATTTTAACAGCATTGTTAACGTAAAATAAGCCACTTTCAAGCTAAATGCATTGAAAAAGTGCTATTTTAACAATTTTAACAGCATTGTTAACGTAAAATAAGCCACTTTCAAGCTAAATGCATTGAAAAAGTGCTATTTTAACAATTTTAACAGCATTGTTAACGTAAAATAAGCCACTTTCAAGCTAAATGCATTGAAAAAGTGCTATTTTAACAATTTTAACAGCATTTTAACGTAAAATAAGCCACTTTCAAGCTAAATGCATTGAAAAAGTGCTATTTTAACAATTTTAACAGCATTGTTAACGTAAAATAAGCCACTTTCAAGCTAAATGCATTGAAAAAGTGCTATTTTAACAATTTTAACAGCATTTTAACGTAAAATAAGCCACTTTCAAGCTAAATGCATTGAAAAAGTGCTATTTTAACAATTTTAACAGCATTGTTAACGTAAAATAAGCCACTTTCAAGCTAAATGCATTGAAAAAGTGCTATTTTAACAATTTTAACAGCATTGTTAACGTAAAATAAGCCACTTTCAAGCTAAATGCATTGAAAAAGTGCTATTTTAACAATTTTAACAGCATTTTAACGTAAAATAAGCCACTTTCAAGCTAAATGCATTGAAAAAGTGCTATTTTAACAATTTTAACAGCATTGTTAACGTAAAATAAGCCACTTTCAAGCTAAATGCATTGAAAAAGTGCTATTTTAACAATTTTAACAGCATTGTTAACGTAAAATAAGCCACTTTCAAGCTAAATGCATTGAAAAAGTGCTATTTTAACAATTTTAACAGCATTGTTAACGTAAAATAAGCCACTTTCAAGCTAAATGCATTGAAAAAGTGCTATTTTAACAATTTTAACAGCATTGTTAACGTAAAATAAGCCACTTTCAAGCTAAATGCATTGAAAAAGTGCTATTTTAACAATTTTAACAGCATTGTTAACGTAAAATAAGCCACTTTCAAGCTAAATGCATTGAAAAAGTGCTATTTTAACAATTTTAACAGCATTGTTAACGTAAAATAAGCCACTTTCAAGCTAAATGCATTGAAAAAGTGCTATTTTAACAATTTTAACAGCATTGTTAACGTAAAATAAGCCACTTTCAAGCTAAATGCATTGAAAAAGTGCTATTTTAACAATTTTAACAGCATTGTTAACGTAAAATAAGCCACTTTCAAGCTAAATGCATTGAAAAAGTGCTATTTTAACAATTTTAACAGCATTGTTAACGTAAAATAAGCCACTTTCAAGCTAAATGCATTGAAAAAGTGCTATTTTAACAATTTTAACAGCATTTTAACGTAAAATAAGCCACTTTCAAGCTAAATGCATTGAAAAAGTGCTATTTTAACAATTTTAACAGCATTGTTAACGTAAAATAAGCCACTTTCAAGCTAAATGCATTGAAAAAGTGCTATTTTAACAATTTTAACAGCATTGTTAACGTAAAATAAGCCACTTTCAAGCTAAATGCATTGAAAAAGTGCTATTTTAACAATTTTAACAGCATTGTTAACGTAAAATAAGCCACTTTCAAGCTAAATGCATTGAAAAAGTGCTATTTTAACAATTTTAACAGCATTGTTAACGTAAAATAAGCCACTTTCAAGCTAAATGCATTGAAAAAGTGCTATTTTAACAATTTTAACAGCATTGTTAACGTAAAATAAGCCACTTTCAAGCTAAATGCATTGAAAAAGTGCTATTTTAACAATTTTAACAGCATTGTTAACGTAAAATAAGCCACTTTCAAGCTAAATGCATTGAAAAAGTGCTATTTTAACAATTTTAACAGCATTGTTAACGTAAATAAGCCACTTTCAAGCTAAATGCATTGAAAAAGTGCTATTTTAACAATTTTAACAGCATTGTTAACGTAAAATAAGCCACTTTCAAGCTAAATGCATTGAAAAAGTGCTATTTTAACAATTTTAACAGCATTGTTAACGTAAAATAAGCCACTTTCAAGCTAAATGCATTGAAAAAGTGCTATTTTAACAATTTTAACAGCATTGTTAACGTAAAATAAGCCACTTTCAAGCTAAATGCATTGAAAAAGTGCTATTTTAACAATTTTAACAGCATTGTTAACGTAAAATAAGCCACTTTCAAGCTAAATGCATTGAAAAAGTGCTATTTTAACAATTTTAACAGCATTTTAAACGTTAAATAAGCCACTTTCAAGCTAAATGCATTGAAAAAGTGCTATTTTAACAATTTTAACAGCATTGTTAACGTAAAATAAGCCACTTTCAAGCTAAATGCATTGAAAAAGTGCTATTTTAACAATTTTAACAGCATTGTTAACGTAAAATAAGCCACTTTCAAGCTAAATGCATTGAAAAAGTGCTATTTTAACAATTTTAACAGCATTGTTAACGTAAAATAAGCCACTTTCAAGCTAAATGCATTGAAAAAGTGCTATTTTAACAATTTTAACAGCATTTTAACGTTAAATAAGCCACTTTCAAGCTAAATGCATTGAAAAAGTGCTATTTTAACAATTTTAACAGCATTTTAACGTAAAATAAGCCACTTTCAAGCTAAATGCATTGAAAAAGTGCTATTTTAACAATTTTAACAGCATTGTTAACGTAAAATAAGCCACTTTCAAGCTAAATGCATTGAAAAAGTGCTATTTTAACAATTTTAACAGCATTGTTAACGTAAAATAAGCCACTTTCAAGCTAAATGCATTGAAAAAGTGCTATTTTAACAATTTTAACAGCATTGTTAACGTAAAATAAGCCACTTTCAAGCTAAATGCATTGAAAAAGTGCTATTTTAACAATTTTAACAGCATTTTAACGTTAAATAAGCCACTTTCAAGCTAAATGCATTGAAAAAGTGCTATTTTAACAATTTTAACAGCATTGTTAACGTAAAATAAGCCACTTTCAAGCTAAATGCATTGAAAAAGTGCTATTTTAACAATTTTAACAGCATTGTTAACGTAAAATAAGCCACTTTCAAGCTAAATGCATTGAAAAAGTGCTATTTTAACAATTTTAACAGCATTGTTAACGTAAAATAAGCCACTTTCAAGCTAAATGCATTGAAAAAGTGCTATTTTAACAATTTTAACAGCATTGTTAACGTAAAATAAGCCACTTTCAAGCTAAATGCATTGAAAAAGTGCTATTTTAACAATTTTAACAGCATTTTAACGTTAAATAAGCCACTTTCAAGCTAAATGCATTGAAAAAGTGCTATTTTAACAATTTTAACAGCATTTTAACGTAAAATAAGCCACTTTCAAGCTAAATGCATTGAAAAAGTGCTATTTTAACAATTTTAACAGCATTGTTAACGTAAAATAAGCCACTTTCAAGCTAAATGCATTGAAAAAGTGCTATTTTAACAATTTTAACAGCATTGTTAACGTAAAATAAGCCACTTTCAAGCTAAATGCATTGAAAAAGTGCTATTTTAACAATTTTAACAGCATTGTTAACGTAAAATAAGCCACTTTCAAGCTAAATGCATTGAAAAAGTGCTATTTTAACAATTTTAACAGCATTTTAACGTAAAATAAGCCACTTTCAAGCTAAATGCATTGAAAAAGTGCTATTTTAACAATTTTAACAGCATTGTTAACGTAAAATAAGCCACTTTCAAGCTAAATGCATTGAAAAAGTGCTATTTTAACAATTTTAACAGCATTGTTAACGTAAAATAAGCCACTTTCAAGCTAAATGCATTGAAAAAGTGCTATTTTAACAATTTTAACAGCATTTTAACGTAAAATAAGCCACTTTCAAGCTAAATGCATTGAAAAAGTGCTATTTTAACAATTTTAACAGCATTGTTAACGTAAAATAAGCCACTTTCAAGCTAAATGCATTGAAAAAGTGCTATTTTAACAATTTTAACAGCATTGTTAACGTAAAATAAGCCACTTTCAAGCTAAATGCATTGAAAAAGTGCTATTTTAACAATTTTAACAGCATTGTTAACGTAAATAAGCCACTTTCAAGCTAAATGCATTGAAAAAGTGCTATTTTAACAATTTTAACAGCATTGTTAACGTAAAATAAGCCACTTTCAAGCTAAATGCATTGAAAAAGTGCTATTTTAACAATTTTAACAGCATTGTTAACGTAAAATAAGCCACTTTCAAGCTAAATGCATTGAAAAAGTGCTATTTTAACAATTTTAACAGCATTGTTAACGTAAAATAAGCCACTTTCAAGCTAAATGCATTGAAAAAGTGCTATTTTAACAATTTTAACAGCATTGTTAACGTAAAATAAGCCACTTTCAAGCTAAATGCATTGAAAAAGTGCTATTTTAACAATTTTAACAGCATTGTTAACGTAAAATAAGCCACTTTCAAGCTAAATGCATTGAAAAAGTGCTATTTTAACAATTTTAACAGCATTGTTAACGTAAAATAAGCCACTTTCAAGCTAAATGCATTGAAAAAGTGCTATTTTAACAATTTTAACAGCATTGTTAACGTAAAATAAGCCACTTTCAAGCTAAATGCATTGAAAAAGTGCTATTTTAACAATTTTAACAGCATTGTTAACGTAAAATAAGCCACTTTCAAGCTAAATGCATTGAAAAAGTGCTATTTTAACAATTTTAACAGCATTGTTAACGTAAAATAAGCCACTTTCAAGCTAAATGCATTGAAAAAGTGCTATTTTAACAATTTTAACAGCATTGTTAACGTAAAATAAGCCACTTTCAAGCTAAATGCATTGAAAAAGTGCTATTTTAACAATTTTAACAGCATTGTTAACGTAAAATAAGCCACTTTCAAGCTAAATGCATTGAAAAAGTGCTATTTTAACAATTTTAACAGCATTGTTAACGTTAAATAAGCCACTTTCAAGCTAAATGCATTGAAAAAGTGCTATTTTAACAATTTTAACAGCATTGTTAACGTAAAATAAGCCACTTTCAAGCTAAATGCATTGAAAAAGTGCTATTTTAACAATTTTAACAGCATTTTAACGTAAAATAAGCCACTTTCAAGCTAAATGCATTGAAAAAGTGCTATTTTAACAATTTTAACAGCATTGTTAACGTAAAATAAGCCACTTTCAAGCTAAATGCATTGAAAAAGTGCTATTTTAACAATTTTAACAGCATTGTTAACGTAAAATAAGCCACTTTCAAGCTAAATGCATTGAAAAAGTGCTATTTTAACAATTTTAACAGCATTGTTAACGTAAAATAAGCCACTTTCAAGCTAAATGCATTGAAAAAGTGCTATTTTAACAATTTTAACAGCATTTTAACGTTAAATAAGCCACTTTCAAGCTAAATGCATTGAAAAAGTGCTATTTTAACAATTTTAACAGCATTGTTAACGTAAAATAAGCCACTTTCAAGCTAAATGCATTGAAAAAGTGCTATTTTAACAATTTTAACAGCATTGTTAACGTAAAATAAGCCACTTTCAAGCTAAATGCATTGAAAAAGTGCTATTTTAACAATTTTAACAGCATTTTAACGTTAAATAAGCCACTTTCAAGCTAAATGCATTGAAAAAGTGCTATTTTAACAATTTTAACAGCATTGTTAACGTAAAATAAGCCACTTTCAAGCTAAATGCATTGAAAAAGTGCTATTTTAACAATTTTAACAGCATTGTTAACGTAAAATAAGCCACTTTCAAGCTAAATGCATTGAAAAAGTGCTATTTTAACAATTTTAACAGCATTGTTAACGTAAAATAAGCCACTTTCAAGCTAAATGCATTGAAAAAGTGCTATTTTAACAATTTTAACAGCATTGTTAACGTAAAATAAGCCACTTTCAAGCTAAATGCATTGAAAAAGTGCTATTTTAACAATTTTAACAGCATTGTTAACGTAAAATAAGCCACTTTCAAGCTAAATGCATTGAAAAAGTGCTATTTTAACAATTTTAACAGCATTGTTAACGTAAAATAAGCCACTTTCAAGCTAAATGCATTGAAAAAGTGCTATTTTAACAATTTTAACAGCATTTTAACGTTAAATAAGCCACTTTCAAGCTAAATGCATTGAAAAAGTGCTATTTTAACAATTTTAACAGCATTGTTAACGTAAAATAAGCCACTTTCAAGCTAAATGCATTGAAAAAGTGCTATTTTAACAATTTTAACAGCATTGTTAACGTAAAATAAGCCACTTTCAAGCTAAATGCATTGAAAAAGTGCTATTTTAACAATTTTAACAGCATTGTTAACGTAAAATAAGCCACTTTCAAGCTAAATGCATTGAAAAAGTGCTATTTTAACAATTTTAACAGCATTGTTAACGTAAAATAAGCCACTTTCAAGCTAAATGCATTGAAAAAGTGCTATTTTAACAATTTTAACAGCATTGTTAACGTAAAATAAGCCACTTTCAAGCTAAATGCATTGAAAAAGTGCTATTTTAACAATTTTAACAGCATTGTTAACGTAAAATAAGCCACTTTCAAGCTAAATGCATTGAAAAAGTGCTATTTTAACAATTTTAACAGCATTTTAACGTTAAATAAGCCACTTTCAAGCTAAATGCATTGAAAAAGTGCTATTTTAACAATTTTAACAGCATTGTTAACGTAAAATAAGCCACTTTCAAGCTAAATGCATTGAAAAAGTGCTATTTTAACAATTTTAACAGCATTGTTAACGTAAAATAAGCCACTTTCAAGCTAAATGCATTGAAAAAGTGCTATTTTAACAATTTTAACAGCATTGTTAACGTAAAATAAGCCACTTTCAAGCTAAATGCATTGAAAAAGTGCTATTTTAACAATTTTAACAGCATTGTTAACGTAAAATAAGCCACTTTCAAGCTAAATGCATTGAAAAAGTGCTATTTTAACAATTTTAACAGCATTGTTAACGTAAAATAAGCCACTTTCAAGCTAAATGCATTGAAAAAGTGCTATTTTAACAATTTTAACAGCATTGTTAACGTAAAATAAGCCACTTTCAAGCTAAATGCATTGAAAAAGTGCTATTTTAACAATTTTAACAGCATTGTTAACGTAAAATAAGCCACTTTCAAGCTAAATGCATTGAAAAAGTGCTATTTTAACAATTTTAACAGCATTGTTAACGTAAAATAAGCCACTTTCAAGCTAAATGCATTGAAAAAGTGCTATTTTAACAATTTTAACAGCATTGTTAACGTAAAATAAGCCACTTTCAAGCTAAATGCATTGAAAAAGTGCTATTTTAACAATTTTAACAGCATTTTAACGTAAAATAAGCCACTTTCAAGCTAAATGCATTGAAAAAGTGCTATTTTAACAATTTTAACAGCATTGTTAACGTAAAATAAGCCACTTTCAAGCTAAATGCATTGAAAAAGTGCTATTTTAACAATTTTAACAGCATTGTTAACGTAAAATAAGCCACTTTCAAGCTAAATGCATTGAAAAAGTGCTATTTTAACAATTTTAACAGCATTGTTAACGTAAAATAAGCCACTTTCAAGCTAAATGCATTGAAAAAGTGCTATTTTAACAATTTTAACAGCATTGTTAACGTTAAATAAGCCACTTTCAAGCTAAATGCATTGAAAAAGTGCTATTTTAACAATTTTAACAGCATTTTAACGTTAAATAAGCCACTTTCAAGCTAAATGCATTGAAAAAGTGCTATTTTAACAATTTTAACAGCATTGTTAACGTAAAATAAGCCACTTTCAAGCTAAATGCATTGAAAAAGTGCTATTTTAACAATTTTAACAGCATTGTTAACGTTAAATAAGCCACTTTCAAGCTAAATGCATTGAAAAAGTGCTATTTTAACAATTTTAACAGCATTGTTAACGTAAAATAAGCCACTTTCAAGCTAAATGCATTGAAAAAGTGCTATTTTAACAATTTTAACAGCATTGTTAACGTAAAATAAGCCACTTTCAAGCTAAATGCATTGAAAAAGTGCTATTTTAACAATTTTAACAGCATTGTTAACGTAAAATAAGCCACTTTCAAGCTAAATGCATTGAAAAAGTGCTATTTTAACAATTTTAACAGCATTTTAACGTAAATAAGCCACTTTCAAGCTAAATGCATTGAAAAAGTGCTATTTTAACAATTTTAACAGCATTGTTAACGTTAAATAAGCCACTTTCAAGCTAAATGCATTGAAAAAGTGCTATTTTAACAATTTTAACAGCATTGTTAACGTAAAATAAGCCACTTTCAAGCTAAATGCATTGAAAAAGTGCTATTTTAACAATTTTAACAGCATTGTTAACGTAAAATAAGCCACTTTCAAGCTAAATGCATTGAAAAAGTGCTATTTTAACAATTTTAACAGCATTGTTAACGTAAAATAAGCCACTTTCAAGCTAAATGCATTGAAAAAGTGCTATTTTAACAATTTTAACAGCATTGTTAACGTAAAATAAGCCACTTTCAAGCTAAATGCATTGAAAAAGTGCTATTTTAACAATTTTAACAGCATTGTTAACGTAAAATAAGCCACTTTCAAGCTAAATGCATTGAAAAAGTGCTATTTTAACAATTTTAACAGCATTGTTAACGTAAAATAAGCCACTTTCAAGCTAAATGCATTGAAAAAGTGCTATTTTAACAATTTTAACAGCATTGTTAACGTAAAATAAGCCACTTTCAAGCTAAATGCATTGAAAAAGTGCTATTTTAACAATTTTAACAGCATTGTTAACGTAAAATAAGCCACTTTCAAGCTAAATGCATTGAAAAAGTGCTATTTTAACAATTTTAACAGCATTTTAACGTTAAATAAGCCACTTTCAAGCTAAATGCATTGAAAAAGTGCTATTTTAACAATTTTAACAGCATTGTTAACGTAAAATAAGCCACTTTCAAGCTAAATGCATTGAAAAAGTGCTATTTTAACAATTTTAACAGCATTGTTAACGTAAAATAAGCCACTTTCAAGCTAAATGCATTGAAAAAGTGCTATTTTAACAATTTTAACAGCATTTTAACGTTAAATAAGCCACTTTCAAGCTAAATGCATTGAAAAAGTGCTATTTTAACAATTTTAACAGCATTGTTAACGTAAAATAAGCCACTTTCAAGCTAAATGCATTGAAAAAGTGCTATTTTAACAATTTTAACAGCATTGTTAACGTAAAATAAGCCACTTTCAAGCTAAATGCATTGAAAAAGTGCTATTTTAACAATTTTAACAGCATTGTTAACGTAAAATAAGCCACTTTCAAGCTAAATGCATTGAAAAAGTGCTATTTTAACAATTTTAACAGCATTGTTAACGTAAAATAAGCCACTTTCAAGCTAAATGCATTGAAAAAGTGCTATTTTAACAATTTTAACAGCATTGTTAACGTAAAATAAGCCACTTTCAAGCTAAATGCATTGAAAAAGTGCTATTTTAACAATTTTAACAGCATTGTTAACGTAAAATAAGCCACTTTCAAGCTAAATGCATTGAAAAAGTGCTATTTTAACAATTTTAACAGCATTGTTAACGTAAAATAAGCCACTTTCAAGCTAAATGCATTGAAAAAGTGCTATTTTAACAATTTTAACAGCATTGTTAACGTAAAATAAGCCACTTTCAAGCTAAATGCATTGAAAAAGTGCTATTTTAACAATTTTAACAGCATTGTTAACGTAAAATAAGCCACTTTCAAGCTAAATGCATTGAAAAAGTGCTATTTTAACAATTTTAACAGCATTGTTAACGTAAAATAAGCCACTTTCAAGCTAAATGCATTGAAAAAGTGCTATTTTAACAATTTTAACAGCATTGTTAACGTAAAATAAGCCACTTTCAAGCTAAATGCATTGAAAAAGTGCTATTTTAACAATTTTAACAGCATTGTTAACGTAAAATAAGCCACTTTCAAGCTAAATGCATTGAAAAAGTGCTATTTTAACAATTTTAACAGCATTGTTAACGTAAAATAAGCCACTTTCAAGCTAAATGCATTGAAAAAGTGCTATTTTAACAATTTTAACAGCATTGTTAACGTAAAATAAGCCACTTTCAAGCTAAATGCATTGAAAAAGTGCTATTTTAACAATTTTAACAGCATTGTTAACGTAAATAAGCCACTTTCAAGCTAAATGCATTGAAAAAGTGCTATTTTAACAATTTTAACAGCATTGTTAACGTAAAATAAGCCACTTTCAAGCTAAATGCATTGAAAAAGTGCTATTTTAACAATTTTAACAGCATTGTTAACGTAAAATAAGCCACTTTCAAGCTAAATGCATTGAAAAAGTGCTATTTTAACAATTTTAACAGCATTTTATACGTTAAATAAGCCACTTTCAAGCTAAATG
Source organism: Anopheles stephensi (assembly GCF_013141755.1). Lineage (NCBI taxonomy): Eukaryota > Metazoa > Arthropoda > Insecta > Diptera > Culicidae > Anopheles > Anopheles stephensi. The sequence continues at coordinate 48,087 of NW_023405020.1, read as the reverse complement.
CATTGAAAAAGTGCTATTTTAACAATTTTAACAGCATTGTTAACGTAAAATAAGCCACTTTCAAGCTAAATGCATTGAAAAAGTGCTATTTTAACAATTTTAACAGCATTGTTAACGTAAAATAAGCCACTTTCAAGCTAAATGCATTGAAAAAGTGCTATTTTAACAATTTTAACAGCATTGTTAACGTAAAATAAGCCACTTTCAAGCTAAATGCATTGAAAAAGTGCTATTTTAACAATTTTAACAGCATTGTTAACGTAAAATAAGCCACTTTCAAGCTAAATGCATTGAAAAAGTGCTATTTTAACAATTTTAACAGCATTGTTAACGTAAAATAAGCCACTTTCAAGCTAAATGCATTGAAAAAGTGCTATTTTAACAATTTTAACAGCATTGTTAACGTTAAATAAGCCACTTTCAAGCTAAATGCATTGAAAAAGTGCTATTTTAACAATTTTAACAGCATTGTTAACGTAAAATAAGCCACTTTCAAGCTAAATGCATTGAAAAAGTGCTATTTTAACAATTTTAACAGCATTGTTAACGTAAAATAAGCCACTTTCAAGCTAAATGCATTGAAAAAGTGCTATTTTAACAATTTTAACAGCATTTTAACGTAAAATAAGCCACTTTCAAGCTAAATGCATTGAAAAAGTGCTATTTTAACAATTTTAACAGCATTGTTAACGTAAAATAAGCCACTTTCAAGCTAAATGCATTGAAAAAGTGCTATTTTAACAATTTTAACAGCATTGTTAACGTAAAATAAGCCACTTTCAAGCTAAATGCATTGAAAAAGTGCTATTTTAACAATTTTAACAGCATTGTTAACGTAAAATAAGCCACTTTCAAGCTAAATGCATTGAAAAAGTGCTATTTTAACAATTTTAACAGCATTGTTAACGTTAAATAAGCCACTTTCAAGCTAAATGCATTGAAAAAGTGCTATTTTAACAATTTTAACAGCATTGTTAACGTAAAATAAGCCACTTTCAAGCTAAATGCATTGAAAAAGTGCTATTTTAACAATTTTAACAGCATTGTTAACGTAAAATAAGCCACTTTCAAGCTAAATGCATTGAAAAAGTGCTATTTTAACAATTTTAACAGCATTTTAACGTTAAATAAGCCACTTTCAAGCTAAATGCATTGAAAAAGTGCTATTTTAACAATTTTAACAGCATTGTTAACGTAAAATAAGCCACTTTCAAGCTAAATGCATTGAAAAAGTGCTATTTTAACAATTTTAACAGCATTGTTAACGTAAAATAAGCCACTTTCAAGCTAAATGCATTGAAAAAGTGCTATTTTAACAATTTTAACAGCATTGTTAACGTAAAATAAGCCACTTTCAAGCTAAATGCATTGAAAAAGTGCTATTTTAACAATTTTAACAGCATTGTTAACGTTAAATAAGCCACTTTCAAGCTAAATGCATTGAAAAAGTGCTATTTTAACAATTTTAACAGCATTGTTAACGTAAAATAAGCCACTTTCAAGCTAAATGCATTGAAAAAGTGCTATTTTAACAATTTTAACAGCATTTTAACGTTAAATAAGCCACTTTCAAGCTAAATGCATTGAAAAAGTGCTATTTTAACAATTTTAACAGCATTGTTAACGTAAAATAAGCCACTTTCAAGCTAAATGCATTGAAAAAGTGCTATTTTAACAATTTTAACAGCATTGTTAACGTAAAATAAGCCACTTTCAAGCTAAATGCATTGAAAAAGTGCTATTTTAACAATTTTAACAGCATTGTTAACGTAAAATAAGCCACTTTCAAGCTAAATGCATTGAAAAAGTGCTATTTTAACAATTTTAACAGCATTGTTAACGTAAAATAAGCCACTTTCAAGCTAAATGCATTGAAAAAGTGCTATTTTAACAATTTTAACAGCATTGTTAACGTAAAATAAGCCACTTTCAAGCTAAATGCATTGAAAAAGTGCTATTTTAACAATTTTAACAGCATTGTTAACGTAAAATAAGCCACTTTCAAGCTAAATGCATTGAAAAAGTGCTATTTTAACAATTTTAACAGCATTGTTAACGTAAAATAAGCCACTTTCAAGCTAAATGCATTGAAAAAGTGCTATTTTAACAATTTTAACAGCATTGTTAACGTTAAATAAGCCACTTTCAAGCTAAATGCATTGAAAAAGTGCTATTTTAACAATTTTAACAGCATTGTTAACGTTAAATAAGCCACTTTCAAGCTAAATGCATTGAAAAAGTGCTATTTTAACAATTTTAACAGCATTGTTAACGTAAAATAAGCCACTTTCAAGCTAAATGCATTGAAAAAGTGCTATTTTAACAATTTTAACAGCATTGTTAACGTAAAATAAGCCACTTTCAAGCTAAATGCATTGAAAAAGTGCTATTTTAACAATTTTAACAGCATTGTTAACGTAAATAAGCCACTTTCAAGCTAAATGCATTGAAAAAGTGCTATTTTAACAATTTTAACAGCATTGTTAACGTAAATAAGCCACTTTCAAGCTAAATGCATTGAAAAAGTGCTATTTTAACAATTTTAACAGCATTGTTAACGTAAAATAAGCCACTTTCAAGCTAAATGCATTGAAAAAGTGCTATTTTAACAATTTTAACAGCATTGTTAACGTAAAATAAGCCACTTTCAAGCTAAATGCATTGAAAAAGTGCTATTTTAACAATTTTAACAGCATTTTAACGTTAAATAAGCCACTTTCAAGCTAAATGCATTGAAAAAGTGCTATTTTAACAATTTTAACAGCATTGTTAACGTAAAATAAGCCACTTTCAAGCTAAATGCATTGAAAAAGTGCTATTTTAACAATTTTAACAGCATTGTTAACGTAAAATAAGCCACTTTCAAGCTAAATGCATTGAAAAAGTGCTATTTTAACAATTTTAACAGCATTGTTAACGTAAAATAAGCCACTTTCAAGCTAAATGCATTGAAAAAGTGCTATTTTAACAATTTTAACAGCATTGTTAACGTAAAATAAGCCACTTTCAAGCTAAATGCATTGAAAAAGTGCTATTTTAACAATTTTAACAGCATTGTTAACGTAAAATAAGCCACTTTCAAGCTAAATGCATTGAAAAAGTGCTATTTTAACAATTTTAACAGCATTGTTAACGTAAAATAAGCCACTTTCAAGCTAAATGCATTGAAAAAGTGCTATTTTAACAATTTTAACAGCATTGTTAACGTAAAATAAGCCACTTTCAAGCTAAATGCATTGAAAAAGTGCTATTTTAACAATTTTAACAGCATTGTTAACGTAAAATAAGCCACTTTCAAGCTAAATGCATTGAAAAAGTGCTATTTTAACAATTTTAACAGCATTGTTAACGTAAAATAAGCCACTTTCAAGCTAAATGCATTGAAAAAGTGCTATTTTAACAATTTTAACAGCATTGTTAACGTAAAATAAGCCACTTTCAAGCTAAATGCATTGAAAAAGTGCTATTTTAACAATTTTAACAGCATTGTTAACGTAAATAAGCCACTTTCAAGCTAAATGCATTGAAAAAGTGCTATTTTAACAATTTTAACAGCATTGTTAACGTAAAATAAGCCACTTTCAAGCTAAATGCATTGAAAAAGTGCTATTTTAACAATTTTAACAGCATTGTTAACGTAAAATAAGCCACTTTCAAGCTAAATGCATTGAAAAAGTGCTATTTTAACAATTTTAACAGCATTGTTAACGTAAAATAAGCCACTTTCAAGCTAAATGCATTGAAAAAGTGCTATTTTAACAATTTTAACAGCATTGTTAACGTAAAATAAGCCACTTTCAAGCTAAATGCATTGAAAAAGTGCTATTTTAACAATTTTAACAGCATTGTTAACGTAAAATAAGCCACTTTCAAGCTAAATGCATTGAAAAAGTGCTATTTTAACAATTTTAACAGCATTGTTAACGTAAAATAAGCCACTTTCAAGCTAAATGCATTGAAAAAGTGCTATTTTAACAATTTTAACAGCATTGTTAACGTAAAATAAGCCACTTTCAAGCTAAATGCATTGAAAAAGTGCTATTTTAACAATTTTAACAGCATTGTTAACGTAAAATAAGCCACTTTCAAGCTAAATGCATTGAAAAAGTGCTATTTTAACAATTTTAACAGCATTGTTAACGTAAAATAAGCCACTTTCAAGCTAAATGCATTGAAAAAGTGCTATTTTAACAATTTTAACAGCATTGTTAACGTAAAATAAGCCACTTTCAAGCTAAATGCATTGAAAAAGTGCTATTTTAACAATTTTAACAGCATTGTTAACGTAAAATAAGCCACTTTCAAGCTAAATGCATTGAAAAAGTGCTATTTTAACAATTTTAACAGCATTGTTAACGTAAAATAAGCCACTTTCAAGCTAAATGCATTGAAAAAGTGCTATTTTAACAATTTTAACAGCATTTTATACGTTAAATAAGCCACTTTCAAGCTAAATGCATTGAAAAAGTGCTATTTTAACAATTTTAACAGCATTGTTAACGTAAAATAAGCCACTTTCAAGCTAAATGCATTGAAAAAGTGCTATTTTAACAATTTTAACAGCATTTTAACGTTAAATAAGCCACTTTCAAGCTAAATGCATTGAAAAAGTGCTATTTTAACAATTTTAACAGCATTGTTAACGTAAAATAAGCCACTTTCAAGCTAAATGCATTGAAAAAGTGCTATTTTAACAATTTTAACAGCATTTTAACGTAAAATAAGCCACTTTCAAGCTAAATGCATTGAAAAAGTGCTATTTTAACAATTTTAACAGCATTGTTAACGTTAAATAAGCCACTTTCAAGCTAAATGCATTGAAAAAGTGCTATTTTAACAATTTTAACAGCATTGTTAACGTTAAATAAGCCACTTTCAAGCTAAATGCATTGAAAAAGTGCTATTTTAACAATTTTAACAGCATTGTTAACGTAAAATAAGCCACTTTCAAGCTAAATGCATTGAAAAAGTGCTATTTTAACAATTTTAACAGCATTGTTAACGTAAAATAAGCCACTTTCAAGCTAAATGCATTGAAAAAGTGCTATTTTAACAATTTTAACAGCATTGTTAACGTAAAATAAGCCACTTTCAAGCTAAATGCATTGAAAAAGTGCTATTTTAACAATTTTAACAGCATTGTTAACGTAAAATAAGCCACTTTCAAGCTAAATGCATTGAAAAAGTGCTATTTTAACAATTTTAACAGCATTGTTAACGTAAAATAAGCCACTTTCAAGCTAAATGCATTGAAAAAGTGCTATTTTAACAATTTTAACAGCATTGTTAACGTAAAATAAGCCACTTTCAAGCTAAATGCATTGAAAAAGTGCTATTTTAACAATTTTAACAGCATTGTTAACGTAAAATAAGCCACTTTCAAGCTAAATGCATTGAAAAAGTGCTATTTTAACAATTTTAACAGCATTGTTAACGTTAAATAAGCCACTTTCAAGCTAAATGCATTGAAAAAGTGCTATTTTAACAATTTTAACAGCATTGTTAACGTAAAATAAGCCACTTTCAAGCTAAATGCATTGAAAAAGTGCTATTTTAACAATTTTAACAGCATTGTTAACGTAAAATAAGCCACTTTCAAGCTAAATGCATTGAAAAAGTGCTATTTTAACAATTTTAACAGCATTGTTAACGTAAAATAAGCCACTTTCAAGCTAAATGCATTGAAAAAGTGCTATTTTAACAATTTTAACAGCATTGTTAACGTAAAATAAGCCACTTTCAAGCTAAATGCATTGAAAAAGTGCTATTTTAACAATTTTAACAGCATTGTTAACGTAAAATAAGCCACTTTCAAGCTAAATGCATTGAAAAAGTGCTATTTTAACAATTTTAACAGCATTGTTAACGTAAAATAAGCCACTTTCAAGCTAAATGCATTGAAAAAGTGCTATTTTAACAATTTTAACAGCATTGTTAACGTAAAATAAGCCACTTTCAAGCTAAATGCATTGAAAAAGTGCTATTTTAACAATTTTAACAGCATTGTTAACGTAAAATAAGCCACTTTCAAGCTAAATGCATTGAAAAAGTGCTATTTTAACAATTTTAACAGCATTGTTAACGTAAAATAAGCCACTTTCAAGCTAAATGCATTGAAAAAGTGCTATTTTAACAATTTTAACAGCATTGTTAACGTAAAATAAGCCACTTTCAAGCTAAATGCATTGAAAAAGTGCTATTTTAACAATTTTAACAGCATTGTTAACGTTAAATAAGCCACTTTCAAGCTAAATGCATTGAAAAAGTGCTATTTTAACAATTTTAACAGCATTGTTAACGTAAAATAAGCCACTTTCAAGCTAAATGCATTGAAAAAGTGCTATTTTAACAATTTTAACAGCATTGTTAACGTAAAATAAGCCACTTTCAAGCTAAATGCATTGAAAAAGTGCTATTTTAACAATTTTAACAGCATTGTTAACGTAAAATAAGCCACTTTCAAGCTAAATGCATTGAAAAAGTGCTATTTTAACAATTTTAACAGCATTGTTAACGTAAAATAAGCCACTTTCAAGCTAAATGCATTGAAAAAGTGCTATTTTAACAATTTTAACAGCATTGTTAACGTAAAATAAGCCACTTTCAAGCTAAATGCATTGAAAAAGTGCTATTTTAACAATTTTAACAGCATTGTTAACGTAAAATAAGCCACTTTCAAGCTAAATGCATTGAAAAAGTGCTATTTTAACAATTTTAACAGCATTGTTAACGTAAAATAAGCCACTTTCAAGCTAAATGCATTGAAAAAGTGCTATTTTAACAATTTTAACAGCATTGTTAACGTAAAATAAGCCACTTTCAAGCTAAATGCATTGAAAAAGTGCTATTTTAACAATTTTAACAGCATTGTTAACGTAAAATAAGCCACTTTCAAGCTAAATGCATTGAAAAAGTGCTATTTTAACAATTTTAACAGCATTGTTAACGTAAAATAAGCCACTTTCAAGCTAAATGCATTGAAAAAGTGCTATTTTAACAATTTTAACAGCATTGTTAACGTAAAATAAGCCACTTTCAAGCTAAATGCATTGAAAAAGTGCTATTTTAACAATTTTAACAGCATTGTTAACGTAAAATAAGCCACTTTCAAGCTAAATGCATTGAAAAAGTGCTATTTTAACAATTTTAACAGCATTGTTAACGTAAAATAAGCCACTTTCAAGCTAAATGCATTGAAAAAGTGCTATTTTAACAATTTTAACAGCATTGTTAACGTAAAATAAGCCACTTTCAAGCTAAATGCATTGAAAAAGTGCTATTTTAACAATTTTAACAGCATTGTTAACGTAAAATAAGCCACTTTCAAGCTAAATGCATTGAAAAAGTGCTATTTTAACAATTTTAACAGCATTGTTAACGTAAAATAAGCCACTTTCAAGCTAAATGCATTGAAAAAGTGCTATTTTAACAATTTTAACAGCATTGTTAACGTAAATAAGCCACTTTCAAGCTAAATGCATTGAAAAAGTGCTATTTTAACAATTTTAACAGCATTGTTAACGTAAAATAAGCCACTTTCAAGCTAAATGCATTGAAAAAGTGCTATTTTAACAATTTTAACAGCATTGTTAACGTAAAATAAGCCACTTTCAAGCTAAATGCATTGAAAAAGTGCTATTTTAACAATTTTAACAGCATTGTTAACGTAAAATAAGCCACTTTCAAGCTAAATGCATTGAAAAAGTGCTATTTTAACAATTTTAACAGCATTGTTAACGTAAAATAAGCCACTTTCAAGCTAAATGCATTGAAAAAGTGCTATTTTAACAATTTTAACAGCATTGTTAACGTAAAATAAGCCACTTTCAAGCTAAATGCATTGAAAAAGTGCTATTTTAACAATTTTAACAGCATTGTTAACGTAAAATAAGCCACTTTCAAGCTAAATGCATTGAAAAAGTGCTATTTTAACAATTTTAACAGCATTGTTAACGTAAAATAAGCCACTTTCAAGCTAAATGCATTGAAAAAGTGCTATTTTAACAATTTTAACAGCATTGTTAACGTAAAATAAGCCACTTTCAAGCTAAATGCATTGAAAAAGTGCTATTTTAACAATTTTAACAGCATTTTAACGTTAAATAAGCCACTTTCAAGCTAAATGCATTGAAAAAGTGCTATTTTAACAATTTTAACAGCATTGTTAACGTAAATAAGCCACTTTCAAGCTAAATGCATTGAAAAAGTGCTATTTTAACAATTTTAACAGCATTGTTAACGTTAAATAAGCCACTTTCAAGCTAAATGCATTGAAAAAGTGCTATTTTAACAATTTTAACAGCATTGTTAACGTAAAATAAGCCACTTTCAAGCTAAATGCATTGAAAAAGTGCTATTTTAACAATTTTAACAGCATTTTAACGTAAAATAAGCCACTTTCAAGCTAAATGCATTGAAAAAGTGCTATTTTAACAATTTTAACAGCATTGTTAACGTAAATAAGCCACTTTCAAGCTAAATGCATTGAAAAAGTGCTATTTTAACAATTTTAACAGCATTGTTAACGTAAATAAGCCACTTTCAAGCTAAATGCATTGAAAAAGTGCTATTTTAACAATTTTAACAGCATTGTTAACGTAAAATAAGCCACTTTCAAGCTAAATGCATTGAAAAAGTGCTATTTTAACAATTTTAACAGCATTGTTAACGTAAAATAAGCCACTTTCAAGCTAAATGCATTGAAAAAGTGCTATTTTAACAATTTTAACAGCATTGTTAACGTAAAATAAGCCACTTTCAAGCTAAATGCATTGAAAAAGTGCTATTTTAACAATTTTAACAGCATTGTTAACGTAAAATAAGCCACTTTCAAGCTAAATGCATTGAAAAAGTGCTATTTTAACAATTTTAACAGCATTGTTAACGTAAATAAGCCACTTTCAAGCTAAATGCATTGAAAAAGTGCTATTTTAACAATTTTAACAGCATTGTTAACGTAAAATAAGCCACTTTCAAGCTAAATGCATTGAAAAAGTGCTATTTTAACAATTTTAACAGCATTGTTAACGTAAAATAAGCCACTTTCAAGCTAAATGCATTGAAAAAGTGCTATTTTAACAATTTTAACAGCATTGTTAACGTTAAATAAGCCACTTTCAAGCTAAATGCATTGAAAAAGTGCTATTTTAACAATTTTAACAGCATTGTTAACGTAAAATAAGCCACTTTCAAGCTAAATGCATTGAAAAAGTGCTATTTTAACAATTTTAACAGCATTGTTAACGTTAAATAAGCCACTTTCAAGCTAAATGCATTGAAAAAGTGCTATTTTAACAATTTTAACAGCATTGTTAACGTAAAATAAGCCACTTTCAAGCTAAATGCATTGAAAAAGTGCTATTTTAACAATTTTAACAGCATTTTAACGTTAAATAAGCCACTTTCAAGCTAAATGCATTGAAAAAGTGCTATTTTAACAATTTTAACAGCATTGTTAACGTAAAATAAGCCACTTTCAAGCTAAATGCATTGAAAAAGTGCTATTTTAACAATTTTAACAGCATTGTTAACGTAAAATAAGCCACTTTCAAGCTAAATGCATTGAAAAAGTGCTATTTTAACAATTTTAACAGCATTGTTAACGTAAAATAAGCCACTTTCAAGCTAAATGCATTGAAAAAGTGCTATTTTAACAATTTTAACAGCATTGTTAACGTAAAATAAGCCACTTTCAAGCTAAATGCATTGAAAAAGTGCTATTTTAACAATTTTAACAGCATTGTTAACGTAAAATAAGCCACTTTCAAGCTAAATGCATTGAAAAAGTGCTATTTTAACAATTTTAACAGCATTGTTAACGTTAAATAAGCCACTTTCAAGCTAAATGCATTGAAAAAGTGCTATTTTAACAATTTTAACAGCATTGTTAACGTAAAATAAGCCACTTTCAAGCTAAATGCATTGAAAAAGTGCTATTTTAACAATTTTAACAGCATTGTTAACGTAAAATAAGCCACTTTCAAGCTAAATGCATTGAAAAAGTGCTATTTTAACAATTTTAACAGCATTGTTAACGTAAAATAAGCCACTTTCAAGCTAAATGCATTGAAAAAGTGCTATTTTAACAATTTTAACAGCATTGTTAACGTAAAATAAGCCACTTTCAAGCTAAATGCATTGAAAAAGTGCTATTTTAACAATTTTAACAGCATTGTTAACGTAAAATAAGCCACTTTCAAGCTAAATGCATTGAAAAAGTGCTATTTTAACAATTTTAACAGCATTGTTAACGTAAAATAAGCCACTTTCAAGCTAAATGCATTGAAAAAGTGCTATTTTAACAATTTTAACAGCATTGTTAACGTAAAATAAGCCACTTTCAAGCTAAATGCATTGAAAAAGTGCTATTTTAACAATTTTAACAGCATTTTAACGTTAAATAAGCCACTTTCAAGCTAAATGCATTGAAAAAGTGCTATTTTAACAATTTTAACAGCATTGTTAACGTAAAATAAGCCACTTTCAAGCTAAATGCATTGAAAAAGTGCTATTTTAACAATTTTAACAGCATTGTTAACGTAAAATAAGCCACTTTCAAGCTAAATGCATTGAAAAAGTGCTATTTTAACAATTTTAACAGCATTGTTAACGTTAAATAAGCCACTTTCAAGCTAAATGCATTGAAAAAGTGCTATTTTAACAATTTTAACAGCATTGTTAACGTAAAATAAGCCACTTTCAAGCTAAATGCATTGAAAAAGTGCTATTTTAACAATTTTAACAGCATTGTTAACGTAAAATAAGCCACTTTCAAGCTAAATGCATTGAAAAAGTGCTATTTTAACAATTTTAACAGCATTGTTAACGTTAAATAAGCCACTTTCAAGCTAAATGCATTGAAAAAGTGCTATTTTAACAATTTTAACAGCATTGTTAACGTTAAATAAGCCACTTTCAAGCTAAATGCATTGAAAAAGTGCTATTTTAACAATTTTAACAGCATTGTTAACGTAAAATAAGCCACTTTCAAGCTAAATGCATTGAAAAAGTGCTATTTTAACAATTTTAACAGCATTGTTAACGTAAAATAAGCCACTTTCAAGCTAAATGCATTGAAAAAGTGCTATTTTAACAATTTTAACAGCATTGTTAACGTAAAATAAGCCACTTTCAAGCTAAATGCATTGAAAAAGTGCTATTTTAACAATTTTAACAGCATTGTTAACGTAAAATAAGCCACTTTCAAGCTAAATGCATTGAAAAAGTGCTATTTTAACAATTTTAACAGCATTGTTAACGTTAAATAAGCCACTTTCAAGCTAAATGCATTGAAAAAGTGCTATTTTAACAATTTTAACAGCATTTTAACGTTAAATAAGCCACTTTCAAGCTAAATGCATTGAAAAAGTGCTATTTTAACAATTTTAACAGCATTGTTAACGTTAAATAAGCCACTTTCAAGCTAAATGCATTGAAAAAGTGCTATTTTAACAATTTTAACAGCATTGTTAACGTAAAATAAGCCACTTTCAAGCTAAATGCATTGAAAAAGTGCTATTTTAACAATTTTAACAGCATTTTAACGTAAAATAAGCCACTTTCAAGCTAAATGCATTGAAAAAGTGCTATTTTAACAATTTTAACAGCATTGTTAACGTAAATAAGCCACTTTCAAGCTAAATGCATTGAAAAAGTGCTATTTTAACAATTTTAACAGCATTGTTAACGTTAAATAAGCCACTTTCAAGCTAAATGCATTGAAAAAGTGCTATTTTAACAATTTTAACAGCATTGTTAACGTTAAATAAGCCACTTTCAAGCTAAATGCATTGAAAAAGTGCTATTTTAACAATTTTAACAGCATTGTTAACGTAAAATAAGCCACTTTCAAGCTAAATGCATTGAAAAAGTGCTATTTTAACAATTTTAACAGCATTTTAACGTTAAATAAGCCACTTTCAAGCTAAATGCATTGAAAAAGTGCTATTTTAACAATTTTAACAGCATTGTTAACGTAAAATAAGCCACTTTCAAGCTAAATGCATTGAAAAAGTGCTATTTTAACAATTTTAACAGCATTGTTAACGTAAAATAAGCCACTTTCAAGCTAAATGCATTGAAAAAGTGCTATTTTAACAATTTTAACAGCATTTTAACGTTAAATAAGCCACTTTCAAGCTAAATGCATTGAAAAAGTGCTATTTTAACAATTTTAACAGCATTGTTAACGTAAATAAGCCACTTTCAAGCTAAATGCATTGAAAAAGTGCTATTTTAACAATTTTAACAGCATTGTTAACGTAAAATAAGCCACTTTCAAGCTAAATGCATTGAAAAAGTGCTATTTTAACAATTTTAACAGCATTGTTAACGTAAAATAAGCCACTTTCAAGCTAAATGCATTGAAAAAGTGCTATTTTAACAATTTTAACAGCATTTTAACGTTAAATAAGCCACTTTCAAGCTAAATGCATTGAAAAAGTGCTATTTTAACAATTTTAACAGCATTGTTAACGTAAAATAAGCCACTTTCAAGCTAAATGCATTGAAAAAGTGCTATTTTAACAATTTTAACAGCATTGTTAACGTAAATAAGCCACTTTCAAGCTAAATGCATTGAAAAAGTGCTATTTTAACAATTTTAACAGCATTGTTAACGTTAAATAAGCCACTTTCAAGCTAAATGCATTGAAAAAGTGCTATTTTAACAATTTTAACAGCATTGTTAACGTAAAATAAGCCACTTTCAAGCTAAATGCATTGAAAAAGTGCTATTTTAACAATTTTAACAGCATTGTTTAAATAAGCCACTTTCAAGCTAAATGCATTGAAAAAGTGCTATTTTAACAATTTTAACAGCATTGTTAACGTAAAATAAGCCACTTTCAAGCTAAATGCATTGAAAAAGTGCTATTTTAACAATTTTAACAGCATTGTTAACGTAAAATAAGCCACTTTCAAGCTAAATGCATTGAAAAAGTGCTATTTTAACAATTTTAACAGCATTGTTAACGTAAAATAAGCCACTTTCAAGCTAAATGCATTGAAAAAGTGCTATTTTAACAATTTTAACAGCATTGTTAACGTAAAATAAGCCACTTTCAAGCTAAATGCATTGAAAAAGTGCTATTTTAACAATTTTAACAGCATTGTTAACGTAAAATAAGCCACTTTCAAGCTAAATGCATTGAAAAAGTGCTATTTTAACAATTTTAACAGCATTGTTAACGTAAAATAAGCCACTTTCAAGCTAAATGCATTGAAAAAGTGCTATTTTAACAATTTTAACAGCATTGTTAACGTAAAATAAGCCACTTTCAAGCTAAATGCATTGAAAAAGTGCTATTTTAACAATTTTAACAGCATTTTAACGTTAAATAAGCCACTTTCAAGCTAAATGCATTGAAAAAGTGCTATTTTAACAATTTTAACAGCATTGTTAACGTAAAATAAGCCACTTTCAAGCTAAATGCATTGAAAAAGTGCTATTTTAACAATTTTAACAGCATTGTTAACGTAAATAAGCCACTTTCAAGCTAAATGCATTGAAAAAGTGCTATTTTAACAATTTTAACAGCATTTTAACGTTAAATAAGCCACTTTCAAGCTAAATGCATTGAAAAAGTGCTATTTTAACAATTTTAACAGCATTGTTAACGTAAAATAAGCCACTTTCAAGCTAAATGCATTGAAAAAGTGCTATTTTAACAATTTTAACAGCATTGTTAACGTAAATAAGCCACTTTCAAGCTAAATGCATTGAAAAAGTGCTATTTTAACAATTTTAACAGCATTTTAACGTTAAATAAGCCACTTTCAAGCTAAATGCATTGAAAAAGTGCTATTTTAACAATTTTAACAGCATTGTTAACGTAAAATAAGCCACTTTCAAGCTAAATGCATTGAAAAAGTGCTATTTTAACAATTTTAACAGCATTTTAACGTTAAATAAGCCACTTTCAAGCTAAATGCATTGAAAAAGTGCTATTTTAACAATTTTAACAGCATTGTTAACGTAAAATAAGCCACTTTCAAGCTAAATGCATTGAAAAAGTGCTATTTTAACAATTTTAACAGCATTTTAACGTTAAATAAGCCACTTTCAAGCTAAATGCATTGAAAAAGTGCTATTTTAACAATTTTAACAGCATTGTTAACGTAAAATAAGCCACTTTCAAGCTAAATGCATTGAAAAAGTGCTATTTTAACAATTTTAACAGCATTTTAACGTTAAATAAGCCACTTTCAAGCTAAATGCATTGAAAAAGTGCTATTTTAACAATTTTAACAGCATTTTAACGTTAAATAAGCCACTTTCAAGCTAAATGCATTGAAAAAGTGCTATTTTAACAATTTTAACAGCATTGTTAACGTAAAATAAGCCACTTTCAAGCTAAATGCATTGAAAAAGTGCTATTTTAACAATTTTAACAGCATTTTAACGTTAAATAAGCCACTTTCAAGCTAAATGCATTGAAAAAGTGCTATTTTAACAATTTTAACAGCATTGTTAACGTTAAATAAGCCACTTTCAAGCTAAATGCATTGAAAAAGTGCTATTTTAACAATTTTAACAGCATTTTAACGTTAAATAAGCCACTTTCAAGCTAAATGCATTGAAAAAGTGCTATTTTAACAATTTTAACAGCATTTTAACGTTAAATAAGCCACTTTCAAGCTAAATGCATTGAAAAAGTGCTATTTTAACAATTTTAACAGCATTTTAACGTTAAATAAGCCACTTTCAAGCTAAATGCATTGAAAAAGTGCTATTTTAACAATTTTAACAGCATTTTAACGTTAAATAAGCCACTTTCAAGCTAAATGCATTGAAAAAGTGCTATTTTAACAATTTTAACAGCATTTTAACGTTAAATAAGCCACTTTCAAGCTAAATGCATTGAAAAAGTGCTATTTTAACAATTTTAACAGCATTGTTAACGTTAAATAAGCCACTTTCAAGCTAAATGCATTGAAAAAGTGCTATTTTAACAATTTTAACAGCATTTTAACGTTAAATAAGCCACTTTCAAGCTAAATGCATTGAAAAAGTGCTATTTTAACAATTTTAACAGCATTTTAACGTTAAATAAGCCACTTTCAAGCTAAATGCATTGAAAAAGTGCTATTTTAACAATTTTAACAGCATTGTTAACGTTAAATAAGCCACTTTCAAGCTAAATGCATTGAAAAAGTGCTATTTTAACAATTTTAACAGCATTTTAACGTTAAATAAGCCACTTTCAAGCTAAATGCATTGAAAAAGTGCTATTTTAACAATTTTAACAGCATTGTTAACGTAAAATAAGCCACTTTCAAGCTAAATGCATTGAAAAAGTGCTATTTTAACAATTTTAACAGCATTTTAACGTTAAATAAGCCACTTTCAAGCTAAATGCATTGAAAAAGTGCTATTTTAACAATTTTAACAGCATTGTTAACGTAAAATAAGCCACTTTCAAGCTAAATGCATTGAAAAAGTGCTATTTTAACAATTTTAACAGCATTGTTAACGTAAATAAGCCACTTTCAAGCTAAATGCATTGAAAAAGTGCTATTTTAACAATTTTAACAGCATTTTAACGTTAAATAAGCCACTTTCAAGCTAAATGCATTGAAAAAGTGCTATTTTAACAATTTTAACAGCATTTTAACGTTAAAATAAGCCACTTTCAAGCTAAATGCATTGAAAAAGTGCTATTTTAACAATTTTAACAGCATTGTTAACGTAAAATAAGCCACTTTCAAGCTAAATGCATTGAAAAAGTGCTATTTTAACAATTTTAACAGCATTTTAACGTTAAATAAGCCACTTTCAAGCTAAATGCATTGAAAAAGTGCTATTTTAACAATTTTAACAGCATTGTTAACGTAAAATAAGCCACTTTCAAGCTAAATGCATTGAAAAAGTGCTATTTTAACAATTTTAACAGCATTGTTAACGTTAAATAAGCCACTTTCAAGCTAAATGCATTGAAAAAGTGCTATTTTAACAATTTTAACAGCATTGTTAACGTTAAATAAGCCACTTTCAAGCTAAATGCATTGAAAAAGTGCTATTTTAACAATTTTAACAGCATTTTAACGTTAAATAAGCCACTTTCAAGCTAAATGCATTGAAAAAGTGCTATTTTAACAATTTTAACAGCATTTTAACGTTAAATAAGCCACTTTCAAGCTAAATGCATTGAAAAAGTGCTATTTTAACAATTTTAACAGCATTGTTAACGTAAAATAAGCCACTTTCAAGCTAAATGCATTGAAAAAGTGCTATTTTAACAATTTTAACAGCATTTTATACGTAAATAAGCCACTTTCAAGCTAAATGCATTGAAAAAGTGCTATTTTAACAATTTTAACAGCATTGTTAACGTAAAATAAGCCACTTTCAAGCTAAATGCATTGAAAAAGTGCTATTTTAACAATTTTAACAGCATTTTAACGTTAAATAAGCCACTTTCAAGCTAAATGCATTGAAAAAGTGCTATTTTAACAATTTTAACAGCATTGTTAACGTAAAATAAGCCACTTTCAAGCTAAATGCATTGAAAAAGTGCTATTTTAACAATTTTAACAGCATTGTTAACGTTAAATAAGCCACTTTCAAGCTAAATGCATTGAAAAAGTGCTATTTTAACAATTTTAACAGCATTTTAACGTTAAATAAGCCACTTTCAAGCTAAATGCATTGAAAAAGTGCTATTTTAACAATTTTAACAGCATTTTAACGTTAAATAAGCCACTTTCAAGCTAAATGCATTGAAAAAGTGCTATTTTAACAATTTTAACAGCATTTTTAACGTAAATAAGCCACTTTCAAGCTAAATGCATTGAAAAAGTGCTATTTTAACAATTTTAACAGCATTGTTAACGTAAAATAAGCCACTTTCAAGCTAAATGCATTGAAAAAGTGCTATTTTAACAATTTTAACAGCATTGTTAACGTTAAATAAGCCACTTTCAAGCTAAATGCATTGAAAAAGTGCTATTTTAACAATTTTAACAGCATTTTAACGTTAAATAAGCCACTTTCAAGCTAAATGCATTGAAAAAGTGCTATTTTAACAATTTTAACAGCATTGTTAACGTTAAATAAGCCACTTTCAAGCTAAATGCATTGAAAAAGTGCTATTTTAACAATTTTAACAGCATTTTAACGTAAAATAAGCCACTTTCAAGCTAAATGCATTGAAAAAGTGCTATTTTAACAATTTTAACAGCATTGTTAACGTTAAATAAGCCACTTTCAAGCTAAATGCATTGAAAAAGTGCTATTTTAACAATTTTAACAGCATTTTAACGTTAAATAAGCCACTTTCAAGCTAAATGCATTGAAAAAGTGCTATTTTAACAATTTTAACAGCATTTTATACGTTAAATAAGCCACTTTCAAGCTAAATGCATTGAAAAAGTGCTATTTTAACAATTTTAACAGCATTGTTAACGTAAAATAAGCCACTTTCAAGCTAAATGCATTGAAAAAGTGCTATTTTAACAATTTTAACAGCATTTTAACGTTAAATAAGCCACTTTCAAGCTAAATGCATTGAAAAAGTGCTATTTTAACAATTTTAACAGCATTGTTAACGTAAAATAAGCCACTTTCAAGCTAAATGCATTGAAAAAGTGCTATTTTAACAATTTTAACAGCATTGTTAACGTTAAATAAGCCACTTTCAAGCTAAATGCATTGAAAAAGTGCTATTTTAACAATTTTAACAGCATTTTAACGTTAAATAAGCCACTTTCAAGCTAAATGCATTGAAAAAGTGCTATTTTAACAATTTTAACAGCATTTTAACGTAAAATAAGCCACTTTCAAGCTAAATGCATTGAAAAAGTGCTATTTTAACAATTTTAACAGCATTGTTAACGTTAAATAAGCCACTTTCAAGCTAAATGCATTGAAAAAGTGCTATTTTAACAATTTTAACAGCATGTTAACGTAAATAAGCCACTTTCAAGCTAAATGCATTGAAAAAGTGCTATTTTAACAATTTTAACAGCATTGTTAACGTTAAATAAGCCACTTTCAAGCTAAATGCATTGAAAAAGTGCTATTTTAACAATTTTAACAGCATTGTTAACGTTAAATAAGCCACTTTCAAGCTAAATGCATTGAAAAAGTGCTATTTTAACAATTTTAACAGCATTTTAACGTTAAATAAGCCACTTTCAAGCTAAATGCATTGAAAAAGTGCTATTTTAACAATTTTAACAGCATTGTTAACGTTAAATAAGCCACTTTCAAGCTAAATGCATTGAAAAAGTGCTATTTTAACAATTTTAACAGCATTTTAACGTTAAATAAGCCACTTTCAAGCTAAATGCATTGAAAAAGTGCTATTTTAACAATTTTAACAGCATTGTTAACGTAAATAAGCCACTTTCAAGCTAAATGCATTGAAAAAGTGCTATTTTAACAATTTTAACAGCATTTTAACGTTAAATAAGCCACTTTCAAGCTAAATGCATTGAAAAAGTGCTATTTTAACAATTTTAACAGCATTTTAACGTTAAATAAGCCACTTTCAAGCTAAATGCATTGAAAAAGTGCTATTTTAACAATTTTAACAGCATTTTAACGTTAAATAAGCCACTTTCAAGCTAAATGCATTGAAAAAGTGCTATTTTAACAATTTTAACAGCATTTTAACGTTAAATAAGCCACTTTCAAGCTAAATGCATTGAAAAAGTGCTATTTTAACAATTTTAACAGCATTTTATACGTTAAAATAAGCCACTTTCAAGCTAAATGCATTGAAAAAGTGCTATTTTAACAATTTTAACAGCATTTTATACGTTAAATAAGCCACTTTCAAGCTAAATGCATTGAAAAAGTGCTATTTTAACAATTTTAACAGCATTTTAACGTTAAATAAGCCACTTTCAAGCTAAATGCATTGAAAAAGTGCTATTTTAACAATTTTAACAGCATTGTTAACGTTAAATAAGCCACTTTCAAGCTAAATGCATTGAAAAAGTGCTATTTTAACAATTTTAACAGCATTTTAACGTTAAATAAGCCACTTTCAAGCTAAATGCATTGAAAAAGTGCTATTTTAACAATTTTAACAGCATTTTAACGTTAAATAAGCCACTTTCAAGCTAAATGCATTGAAAAAGTGCTATTTTAACAATTTTAACAGCATTGTTAACGTTAAATAAGCCACTTTCAAGCTAAATGCATTGAAAAAGTGCTATTTTAACAATTTTAACAGCATTTTAACGTTAAATAAGCCACTTTCAAGCTAAATGCATTGAAAAAGTGCTATTTTAACAATTTTAACAGCATTGTTAACGTAAAATAAGCCACTTTCAAGCTAAATGCATTGAAAAAGTGCTATTTTAACAATTTTAACAGCATTTTATACGTTAAATAAGCCACTTTCAAGCTAAATGCATTGAAAAAGTGCTATTTTAACAATTTTAACAGCATTTTAACGTTAAATAAGCCACTTTCAAGCTAAATGCATTGAAAAAGTGCTATTTTAACAATTTTAACAGCATTTTAACGTTAAATAAGCCACTTTCAAGCTAAATGCATTGAAAAAGTGCTATTTTAACAATTTTAACAGCATTTTATACGTTAAATAAGCCACTTTCAAGCTAAATGCATTGAAAAAGTGCTATTTTAACAATTTTAACAGCATTTTAACGTTAAATAAGCCACTTTCAAGCTAAATGCATTGAAAAAGTGCTATTTTAACAATTTTAACAGCATTTTAACGTAAATAAGCCACTTTCAAGCTAAATGCATTGAAAAAGTGCTATTTTAACAATTTTAACAGCATTATAACGTTAAATAAGCCACTTTCAAGCTAAATGCATTGAAAAAGTGCTATTTTAACAATTTTAACAGCATTGTTAACGTTAAATAAGCCACTTTCAAGCTAAATGCATTGAAAAAGTGCTATTTTAACAATTTTAACAGCATTTTATACGTTAAATAAGCCACTTTCAAGCTAAATGCATTGAAAAAGTGCTATTTTAACAATTTTAACAGCATTATACGTTAAATAAGCCACTTTCAAGCTAAATGCATTGAAAAAGTGCTATTTTAACAATTTTAACAGCATTTTAACGTTAAATAAGCCACTTTCAAGCTAAATGCATTGAAAAAGTGCTATTTTAACAATTTTAACAGCATTTTAACGTTAAATAAGCCACTTTCAAGCTAAATGCATTGAAAAAGTGCTATTTTAACAATTTTAACAGCATTTTAACGTTAAATAAGCCACTTTCAAGCTAAATGCATTGAAAAAGTGCTATTTTAACAATTTTAACAGCATTGTTAACGTAAAATAAGCCACTTTCAAGCTAAATGCATTGAAAAAGTGCTATTTTAACAATTTTAACAGCATTGTTAACGTAAATAAGCCACTTTCAAGCTAAATGCATTGAAAAAGTGCTATTTTAACAATTTTAACAGCATTTTATACGTTAAATAAGCCACTTTCAAGCTAAATGCATTGAAAAAGTGCTATTTTAACAATTTTAACAGCATTGTTAACGTAAAATAAGCCACTTTCAAGCTAAATGCATTGAAAAAGTGCTATTTTAACAATTTTAACAGCATTTTAACGTAAATAAGCCACTTTCAAGCTAAATGCATTGAAAAAGTGCTATTTTAACAATTTTAACAGCATTTTAACGTTAAATAAGCCACTTTCAAGCTAAATGCATTGAAAAAGTGCTATTTTAACAATTTTAACAGCATTGTTAACGTAAAATAAGCCACTTTCAAGCTAAATGCATTGAAAAAGTGCTATTTTAACAATTTTAACAGCATTGTTAACGTTAAATAAGCCACTTTCAAGCTAAATGCATTGAAAAAGTGCTATTTTAACAATTTTAACAGCATTGTTAACGTAAAATAAGCCACTTTCAAGCTAAATGCATTGAAAAAGTGCTATTTTAACAATTTTAACAGCATTTTAACGTTAAATAAGCCACTTTCAAGCTAAATGCATTGAAAAAGTGCTATTTTAACAATTTTAACAGCATTGTTAACGTTAAATAAGCCACTTTCAAGCTAAATGCATTGAAAAAGTGCTATTTTAACAATTTTAACAGCATTGTTAACGTAAAATAAGCCACTTTCAAGCTAAATGCATTGAAAAAGTGCTATTTTAACAATTTTAACAGCATTTTAACGTTAAATAAGCCACTTTCAAGCTAAATGCATTGAAAAAGTGCTATTTTAACAATTTTAACAGCATTGTTAACGTTAAATAAGCCACTTTCAAGCTAAATGCATTGAAAAAGTGCTATTTTAACAATTTTAACAGCATTGTTAACGTAAAATAAGCCACTTTCAAGCTAAATGCATTGAAAAAGTGCTATTTTAACAATTTTAACAGCATTTTATACGTTAAATAAGCCACTTTCAAGCTAAATGCATTGAAAAAGTGCTATTTTAACAATTTTAACAGCATTTTATACGTAAAATAAGCCACTTTCAAGCTAAATGCATTGAAAAAGTGCTATTTTAACAATTTTAACAGCATTTTAACGTTAAATAAGCCACTTTCAAGCTAAATGCATTGAAAAAGTGCTATTTTAACAATTTTAACAGCATTGTTAACGTAAAATAAGCCACTTTCAAGCTAAATGCATTGAAAAAGTGCTATTTTAACAATTTTAACAGCATTGTTAACGTAAATAAGCCACTTTCAAGCTAAATGCATTGAAAAAGTGCTATTTTAACAATTTTAACAGCATTGTTAACGTAAATAAGCCACTTTCAAGCTAAATGCATTGAAAAAGTGCTATTTTAACAATTTTAACAGCATTTTAACGTAAAATAAGCCACTTTCAAGCTAAATGCATTGAAAAAGTGCTATTTTAACAATTTTAACAGCATTTTAACGTTAAATAAGCCACTTTCAAGCTAAATGCATTGAAAAAGTGCTATTTTAACAATTTTAACAGCATTGTTAACGTAAAATAAGCCACTTTCAAGCTAAATGCATTGAAAAAGTGCTATTTTAACAATTTTAACAGCATTTTTAACGTAAATAAGCCACTTTCAAGCTAAATGCATTGAAAAAGTGCTATTTTAACAATTTTAACAGCATTTTAACGTTAAATAAGCCACTTTCAAGCTAAATGCATTGAAAAAGTGCTATTTTAACAATTTTAACAGCATTTTAACGTTAAATAAGCCACTTTCAAGCTAAATGCATTGAAAAAGTGCTATTTTAACAATTTTAACAGCATTTTATACGTAAAATAAGCCACTTTCAAGCTAAATGCATTGAAAAAGTGCTATTTTAACAATTTTAACAGCATTTTAACGTTAAATAAGCCACTTTCAAGCTAAATGCATTGAAAAAGTGCTATTTTAACAATTTTAACAGCATTGTTAACGTAAATAAGCCACTTTCAAGCTAAATGCATTGAAAAAGTGCTATTTTAACAATTTTAACAGCATTGTTAACGTAAATAAGCCACTTTCAAGCTAAATGCATTGAAAAAGTGCTATTTTAACAATTTTAACAGCATTTTATACGTTAAATAAGCCACTTTCAAGCTAAATGCATTGAAAAAGTGCTATTTTAACAATTTTAACAGCATTGTTAACGTAAAATAAGCCACTTTCAAGCTAAATGCATTGAAAAAGTGCTATTTTAACAATTTTAACAGCATTTTATACGTTAAATAAGCCACTTTCAAGCTAAATGCATTGAAAAAGTGCTATTTTAACAATTTTAACAGCATTTTATACGTTAAATAAGCCACTTTCAAGCTAAATGCATTGAAAAAGTGCTATTTTAACAATTTTAACAGCATTGTTAACGTAAAATAAGCCACTTTCAAGCTAAATGCATTGAAAAAGTGCTATTTTAACAATTTTAACAGCATTTTAACGTAAATAAGCCACTTTCAAGCTAAATGCATTGAAAAAGTGCTATTTTAACAATTTTAACAGCATTGTTAACGTTAAATAAGCCACTTTCAAGCTAAATGCATTGAAAAAGTGCTATTTTAACAATTTTAACAGCATTGTTAACGTTAAATAAGCCACTTTCAAGCTAAATGCATTGAAAAAGTGCTATTTTAACAATTTTAACAGCATTTTAACGTTAAATAAGCCACTTTCAAGCTAAATGCATTGAAAAAGTGCTATTTTAACAATTTTAACAGCATTTTAACGTTAAATAAGCCACTTTCAAGCTAAATGCATTGAAAAAGTGCTATTTTAACAATTTTAACAGCATTGTTAACGTAAAATAAGCCACTTTCAAGCTAAATGCATTGAAAAAGTGCTATTTTAACAATTTTAACAGCATTGTTAACGTAAATAAGCCACTTTCAAGCTAAATGCATTGAAAAAGTGCTATTTTAACAATTTTAACAGCATTTTATACGTTAAATAAGCCACTTTCAAGCTAAATGCATTGAAAAAGTGCTATTTTAACAATTTTAACAGCATTTTAACGTTAAATAAGCCACTTTCAAGCTAAATGCATTGAAAAAGTGCTATTTTAACAATTTTAACAGCATTTTAACGTAAATAAGCCACTTTCAAGCTAAATGCATTGAAAAAGTGCTATTTTAACAATTTTAACAGCATTTTAACGTAAATAAGCCACTTTCAAGCTAAATGCATTGAAAAAGTGCTATTTTAACAATTTTAACAGCATTTTATACGTTAAATAAGCCACTTTCAAGCTAAATGCATTGAAAAAGTGCTATTTTAACAATTTTAACAGCATTTTAACGTTAAATAAGCCACTTTCAAGCTAAATGCATTGAAAAAGTGCTATTTTAACAATTTTAACAGCATTTTAACGTTAAATAAGCCACTTTCAAGCTAAATGCATTGAAAAAGTGCTATTTTAACAATTTTAACAGCATTTTATACGTTAAATAAGCCACTTTCAAGCTAAATGCATTGAAAAAGTGCTATTTTAACAATTTTAACAGCATTGTATACGTTAAATAAGCCACTTTCAAGCTAAATGCATTGAAAAAGTGCTATTTTAACAATTTTAACAGCATTTTATACGTTAAATAAGCCACTTTCAAGCTAAATGCATTGAAAAAGTGCTATTTTAACAATTTTAACAGCATTGTTAACGTTAAATAAGCCACTTTCAAGCTAAATGCATTGAAAAAGTGCTATTTTAACAATTTTAACAGCATTTTAACGTTAAAATAAGCCACTTTCAAGCTAAATGCATTGAAAAAGTGCTATTTTAACAATTTTAACAGCATTTTAACGTTAAATAAGCCACTTTCAAGCTAAATGCATTGAAAAAGTGCTATTTTAACAATTTTAACAGCATTTTAACGTAAAATAAGCCACTTTCAAGCTAAATGCATTGAAAAAGTGCTATTTTAACAATTTTAACAGCATTGTTAACGTAAAATAAGCCACTTTCAAGCTAAATGCATTGAAAAAGTGCTATTTTAACAATTTTAACAGCATTTTAACGTTAAATAAGCCACTTTCAAGCTAAATGCATTGAAAAAGTGCTATTTTAACAATTTTAACAGCATTTTAACGTAAAATAAGCCACTTTCAAGCTAAATGCATTGAAAAAGTGCTATTTTAACAATTTTAACAGCATTTTAACGTTAAATAAGCCACTTTCAAGCTAAATGCATTGAAAAAGTGCTATTTTAACAATTTTAACAGCATTTTAACGTTAAATAAGCCACTTTCAAGCTAAATGCATTGAAAAAGTGCTATTTTAACAATTTTAACAGCATTTTATACGTTAAATAAGCCACTTTCAAGCTAAATGCATTGAAAAAGTGCTATTTTAACAATTTTAACAGCATTTTATACGTTAAATAA
This sequence comes from Anopheles stephensi, assembly GCF_013141755.1. NCBI lineage: Eukaryota > Metazoa > Arthropoda > Insecta > Diptera > Culicidae > Anopheles > Anopheles stephensi. The sequence continues at coordinate 23,318 of NW_023405020.1, read as the reverse complement.
GCCACTTTCAAGCTAAATGCATTGAAAAAGTGCTATTTTAACAATTTTAACAGCATTGTTAACGTAAAATAAGCCACTTTCAAGCTAAATGCATTGAAAAAGTGCTATTTTAACAATTTTAACAGCATTGTTAACGTTAAATAAGCCACTTTCAAGCTAAATGCATTGAAAAAGTGCTATTTTAACAATTTTAACAGCATTTTAACGTAAATAAGCCACTTTCAAGCTAAATGCATTGAAAAAGTGCTATTTTAACAATTTTAACAGCATTTTAACGTTAAATAAGCCACTTTCAAGCTAAATGCATTGAAAAAGTGCTATTTTAACAATTTTAACAGCATTTTAACGTTAAATAAGCCACTTTCAAGCTAAATGCATTGAAAAAGTGCTATTTTAACAATTTTAACAGCATTTTAACGTTAAATAAGCCACTTTCAAGCTAAATGCATTGAAAAAGTGCTATTTTAACAATTTTAACAGCATTGTTAACGTAAATAAGCCACTTTCAAGCTAAATGCATTGAAAAAGTGCTATTTTAACAATTTTAACAGCATTTTATACGTTAAATAAGCCACTTTCAAGCTAAATGCATTGAAAAAGTGCTATTTTAACAATTTTAACAGCATTGTTAACGTAAAATAAGCCACTTTCAAGCTAAATGCATTGAAAAAGTGCTATTTTAACAATTTTAACAGCATTTTAACGTAAATAAGCCACTTTCAAGCTAAATGCATTGAAAAAGTGCTATTTTAACAATTTTAACAGCATTTTAACGTTAAATAAGCCACTTTCAAGCTAAATGCATTGAAAAAGTGCTATTTTAACAATTTTAACAGCATTTTAACGTAAAATAAGCCACTTTCAAGCTAAATGCATTGAAAAAGTGCTATTTTAACAATTTTAACAGCATTTTAACGTTAAATAAGCCACTTTCAAGCTAAATGCATTGAAAAAGTGCTATTTTAACAATTTTAACAGCATTTTAACGTTAAATAAGCCACTTTCAAGCTAAATGCATTGAAAAAGTGCTATTTTAACAATTTTAACAGCATTTTATACGTTAAATAAGCCACTTTCAAGCTAAATGCATTGAAAAAGTGCTATTTTAACAATTTTAACAGCATTATAACGTTAAATAAGCCACTTTCAAGCTAAATGCATTGAAAAAGTGCTATTTTAACAATTTTAACAGCATTTTAACGTTAAATAAGCCACTTTCAAGCTAAATGCATTGAAAAAGTGCTATTTTAACAATTTTAACAGCATTTTAACGTAAATAAGCCACTTTCAAGCTAAATGCATTGAAAAAGTGCTATTTTAACAATTTTAACAGCATTTTAACGTTAAATAAGCCACTTTCAAGCTAAATGCATTGAAAAAGTGCTATTTTAACAATTTTAACAGCATTTTAACGTTAAATAAGCCACTTTCAAGCTAAATGCATTGAAAAAGTGCTATTTTAACAATTTTAACAGCATTGTTAACGTTAAATAAGCCACTTTCAAGCTAAATGCATTGAAAAAGTGCTATTTTAACAATTTTAACAGCATTGTTAACGTAAATAAGCCACTTTCAAGCTAAATGCATTGAAAAAGTGCTATTTTAACAATTTTAACAGCATTGTTAACGTAAAATAAGCCACTTTCAAGCTAAATGCATTGAAAAAGTGCTATTTTAACAATTTTAACAGCATTTTATACGTTAAATAAGCCACTTTCAAGCTAAATGCATTGAAAAAGTGCTATTTTAACAATTTTAACAGCATTTTAACGTTAAATAAGCCACTTTCAAGCTAAATGCATTGAAAAAGTGCTATTTTAACAATTTTAACAGCATTTTAACGTAAAATAAGCCACTTTCAAGCTAAATGCATTGAAAAAGTGCTATTTTAACAATTTTAACAGCATTTTAACGTTAAATAAGCCACTTTCAAGCTAAATGCATTGAAAAAGTGCTATTTTAACAATTTTAACAGCATTGTTAACGTTAAATAAGCCACTTTCAAGCTAAATGCATTGAAAAAGTGCTATTTTAACAATTTTAACAGCATTTTAACGTTAAATAAGCCACTTTCAAGCTAAATGCATTGAAAAAGTGCTATTTTAACAATTTTAACAGCATTTTAACGTAAAATAAGCCACTTTCAAGCTAAATGCATTGAAAAAGTGCTATTTTAACAATTTTAACAGCATTTTAACGTAAAATAAGCCACTTTCAAGCTAAATGCATTGAAAAAGTGCTATTTTAACAATTTTAACAGCATTTTAACGTAAAATAAGCCACTTTCAAGCTAAATGCATTGAAAAAGTGCTATTTTAACAATTTTACCAGCATTTTATACGTAAATAAGCCACTTTCAAGCTAAATGCATTGAAAAAGTGCTATTTTAACAATTTTAACAGCATTTTATACGTTAAATAAGCCACTTTCAAGCTAAATGCATTGAAAAAGTGCTATTTTAACAATTTTAACAGCATTGTTAACGTAAAATAAGCCACTTTCAAGCTAAATGCATTGAAAAAGTGCTATTTTAACAATTTTAACAGCATTGTTAACGTTAAATAAGCCACTTTCAAGCTAAATGCATTGAAAAAGTGCTATTTTAACAATTTTAACAGCATTTTATACGTTAAATAAGCCACTTTCAAGCTAAATGCATTGAAAAAGTGCTATTTTAACAATTTTAACAGCATTTTAACGTTAAATAAGCCACTTTCAAGCTAAATGCATTGAAAAAGTGCTATTTTAACAATTTTAACAGCATTTTAACGTAAATAAGCCACTTTCAAGCTAAATGCATTGAAAAAGTGCTATTTTAACAATTTTAACAGCATTTTATACGTAAAATAAGCCACTTTCAAGCTAAATGCATTGAAAAAGTGCTATTTTAACAATTTTAACAGCATTTTAACGTTAAATAAGCCACTTTCAAGCTAAATGCATTGAAAAAGTGCTATTTTAACAATTTTAACAGCATTTTACGTTAAATAAGCCACTTTCAAGCTAAATGCATTGAAAAAGTGCTATTTTAACAATTTTAACAGCATTGTTAACGTTAAATAAGCCACTTTCAAGCTAAATGCATTGAAAAAGTGCTATTTTAACAATTTTAACAGCATTGTTAACGTTAAATAAGCCACTTTCAAGCTAAATGCATTGAAAAAGTGCTATTTTAACAATTTTAACAGCATTTTATACGTTAAATAAGCCACTTTCAAGCTAAATGCATTGAAAAAGTGCTATTTTAACAATTTTAACAGCATTTTATACGTTAAATAAGCCACTTTCAAGCTAAATGCATTGAAAAAGTGCTATTTTAACAATTTTAACAGCATTGTTAACGTTAAATAAGCCACTTTCAAGCTAAATGCATTGAAAAAGTGCTATTTTAACAATTTTAACAGCATTTTATACGTAAAATAAGCCACTTTCAAGCTAAATGCATTGAAAAAGTGCTATTTTAACAATTTTAACAGCATTTTATACGTTAAATAAGCCACTTTCAAGCTAAATGCATTGAAAAAGTGCTATTTTAACAATTTTAACAGCATTTTATACGTTAAATAAGCCACTTTCAAGCTAAATGCATTGAAAAAGTGCTATTTTAACAATTTTAACAGCATTTGTTAACGTAAAATAAGCCACTTTCAAGCTAAATGCATTGAAAAAGTGCTATTTTAACAATTTTAACAGCATTGTTAACGTAAAATAAGCCACTTTCAAGCTAAATGCATTGAAAAAGTGCTATTTTAACAATTTTAACAGCATTATACGTTAAATAAGCCACTTTCAAGCTAAATGCATTGAAAAAGTGCTATTTTAACAATTTTAACAGCATTTTTTACGTTAAATAAGCCACTTTCAAGCTAAATGCATTGAAAAAGTGCTATTTTAACAATTTTAACAGCATTTTATACGTAAAATAAGCCACTTTCAAGCTAAATGCATTGAAAAAGTGCTATTTTAACAATTTTAACAGCATTTGTTAACGTAAAATAAGCCACTTTCAAGCTAAATGCATTGAAAAAGTGCTATTTTAACAATTTTAACAGCATTTTAACGTTAAATAAGCCACTTTCAAGCTAAATGCATTGAAAAAGTGCTATTTTAACAATTTTAACAGCATTGTTAACGTAAAATAAGCCACTTTCAAGCTAAATGCATTGAAAAAGTGCTATTTTAACAATTTTAACAGCATTTTAACGTTAAATAAGCCACTTTCAAGCTAAATGCATTGAAAAAGTGCTATTTTAACAATTTTAACAGCATTGTTAACGTTAAATAAGCCACTTTCAAGCTAAATGCATTGAAAAAGTGCTATTTTAACAATTTTAACAGCATTTTAACGTTAAATAAGCCACTTTCAAGCTAAATGCATTGAAAAAGTGCTATTTTAACAATTTTAACAGCATTTTATACGTTAAATAAGCCACTTTCAAGCTAAATGCATTGAAAAAGTGCTATTTTAACAATTTTAACAGCATTTTAACGTAAATAAGCCACTTTCAAGCTAAATGCATTGAAAAAGTGCTATTTTAACAATTTTAACAGCATTTTAACGTTAAATAAGCCACTTTCAAGCTAAATGCATTGAAAAAGTGCTATTTTAACAATTTTAACAGCATTTTAACGTTAATAAGCCACTTTCAAGCTAAATGCATTGAAAAAGTGCTATTTTAACAATTTTAACAGCATTTTAACGTAAATAAGCCACTTTCAAGCTAAATGCATTGAAAAAGTGCTATTTTAACAATTTTAACAGCATTTTATACGTTAAATAAGCCACTTTCAAGCTAAATGCATTGAAAAAGTGCTATTTTAACAATTTTAACAGCATTTTATACGTTAAATAAGCCATTTTCAAGCTAAATGCATTGAAAAAGTGCTATTTTAACAATTTTAACAGCATTGTTAACGTAAATAAGCCACTTTCAAGCTAAATGCATTGAAAAAGTGCTATTTTAACAATTTTAACAGCATTGTTAACGTAAATAAGCCACTTTCAAGCTAAATGCATTGAAAAAGTGCTATTTTAACAATTTTAACAGCATTTATACGTAAATAAGCCACTTTCAAGCTAAATGCATTGAAAAAGTGCTATTTAACAATTTTAACAGCATTTAACGTAAAATAAGCCACTTTCAAGCTAAATGCATTGAAAAAGTGCTATTTTAACAATTTTAACAGCATTTTATACGTTAAATAAGCCACTTTCAAGCTAAATGCATTGAAAAAGTGCTATTTTAACAATTTTAACAGCATTTTATACGTTAAATAAGCCACTTTCAAGCTAAATGCATTGAAAAAGTGCTATTTTAACAATTTTAACAGCATGTTATACGTTAAATAAGCCACTTTCAAGCTAAATGCATTGAAAAAGTGCTATTTTAACAATTTTAACAGCATTTTATACGTTAAATAAGCCACTTTCAAGCTAAATGCATTGAAAAAGTGCTATTTTAACAATTTTAACAGCATTGTTAACGTAAAATAAGCCACTTTCAAGCTAAATGCATTGAAAAAGTGCTATTTTAACAATTTTAACAGCATTGTTATACGTTAAATAAGCCACTTTCAAGCTAAATGCATTGAAAAAGTGCTATTTTAACAATTTTAACAGCATTTTATACGTTAAATAAGCCACTTTCAAGCTAAATGCATTGAAAAAGTGCTATTTTAACAATTTTAACAGCATTGTTAACGTTAAATAAGCCACTTTCAAGCTAAATGCATTGAAAAAGTGCTATTTTAACAATTTTAACAGCATTTTATACGTTAAATAAGCCACTTTCAAGCTAAATGCATTGAAAAAGTGCTATTTTAACAATTTTAACAGCATTTTATACGTTAAATAAGCCACTTTCAAGCTAAATGCATTGAAAAAGTGCTATTTTAACAATTTTAACAGCATTGTTAACGTAAAATAAGCCACTTTCAAGCTAAATGCATTGAAAAAGTGCTATTTTAACAATTTTAACAGCATGTTATACGTAAAATAAGACACTTTCAAGCTAAATGCATTGGAAAAGTGCTATTTTAACAATTTTAACAGCATTTTATACGTTAAATAAGCCACTTTCAAGCTAAATGCATTGAAAAAGTGCTATTTTAACAATTTTAACAGCATTTTATACGTTAAATAAGCCACTTTCAAGCTAAATGCATTGAAAAAGTGCTATTTTAACAATTTTAACAGCATTTAACGTTAAAATAAGCCACTTTCAAGCTAAATGCATTGAAAAAGTGCTATTTTAACAATTTTAACAGCATTGTATACGTAAATAAGCCACTTTCAAGCTAAATGCATTGAAAAAGTGCTATTTTAACAATTTAACAGCATGTTATACGTTAATAAGCCACTTTCAAGCTAAATGCATTGAAAAAGTGCTATTTTAACAATTTTAACAGCATTGTTAACGTAAAATAAGCCACTTTCAAGCTAAATGCATTGAAAAAGTGCTATTTTAACAATTTTAACAGCATTTTATACGTTAAATAAGCCACTTTCAAGCTAAATGCATTGAAAAAGTGCTATTTTAACAATTTTAACAGCATTTATACGTTAAATAAGCCACTTTCAAGCTAAATGCATTGAAAAAGTGCTATTTTAACAATTTTAACAGCATTTTTACGTAAATAAGCCACTTTCAAGCTAAATGCATTGAAAAAGTGCTTTAACAATTTTAACAGCATGTTATACGTAAAATAAGCCACTTTCAAGCTAAATGCATTGAAAAAGTGCTATTTTAACAATTTTAACAGCATTTTATACGTTAAATAAGCCACTTTCAAGCTAAATGCATTGAAAAAGTGCTATTTTAACAATTTTAACAGCATGTTATACGTTAAATAAGCCACTTTCAAGCTAAATGCATTGAAAAAGTGCTATTTTAACAATTTTAACAGCATGTTATACGTTAAATAAGCCACTTTCAAGCTAAATGCATTGAAAAAGTGCTATTTTAACAATTTTAACAGCATTATACGTTAAATAAGCCACTTTCAAGCTAAATGCATTGAAAAAGTGCTATTTTAACAATTTTAACAGCATTTTATACGTTAAATAAGCCACTTTCAAGCTAAATGCATTGAAAAAGTGCTATTTTAACAATTTTAACAGCATTTTATACGTTAAATAAGCCACTTTCAAGCTAAATGCATTGAAAAAGTGCTATTTTAACAATTTTAACAGCATTTTAACGTTAAAATAAGCCACTTTCAAGCTAAATGCATTGAAAAAGTGCTATTTTACAATTTTAACAGCATTTTATACGTTAAATAAGCCACTTTCAAGCTAAATGCATTGAAAAAGTGCTTTTTAACAATTTTAACAGCATTTATACGTTAATAAGCCACTTTCAAGCTAAATGCATTGAAAAAGTGCTATTTTAACAATTTAACAGCATGTTATACGTAAATAAGCCACTTTCAAGCTAAATGCATTGAAAAAGTGCTATTTTAACAATTTTAACAGCATTTATACGTTAAATAAGCCACTTTCAAGCTAAATGCATTGAAAAAGTGCTATTTAACAATTTTAACAGCAGTTATACGTTAAATAAGCCACTTTCAAGCTAAATGCATTGAAAAAGTGCTATTTTAACAATTTTAACAGCATTTTATACGTAAAATAAGCCACTTTCAAGCTAAATGCATTGAAAAAGTGCTATTTTTTAATTTTAACAGCATTTTATACGTTAAATAAGCCACTTTCAAGCTAAATGCATTGAAAAAGTGCTATTTTAACAATTTTAACAGCATTTTTATACGTTAAATAAGCCACTTTCAAGCTAAATGCATTGAAAAAGTGCTATTTTAACAATTTTAACAGCATTTTATACGTTAAATAAGCCACTTTCAAGCTAAATGCATTGAAAAAGTGCTATTTTAACAATTTTAACAGCATTTTATACGTTAAATAAGCCACTTTCAAGCTAAATGCATTGAAAAAGTGCTATTTTAACAATTTTAACAGCATTGTTAACGTTAAAATAAGCCACTTTCAAGCTAAATGCATTGAAAAAGTGCTATTTTAACAATTTTAACAGCATTGTTAACGTAAAATAAGCCACTTTCAAGCTAAATGCATTGAAAAAGTGCTATTTTAACAATTTTAACAGCATTTATACGTTAAATAAGCCACTTTCAAGCTAAATGCATTGAAAAAGTGCTATTTTAACAATTTTAACAGCATTTTATACGTAAATAAGCCACTTTCAAGCTAAATGCATTGAAAAAGTGCTATTTTAACAATTTTAACAGCATTGTTAACGTAAAATAAGCCACTTTCAAGCTAAATGCATTGAAAAAGTGCTATTTTAACAATTTTAACAGCATTGTATACGTTAAATAAGCCACTTTCAAGCTAAATGCATTGAAAAAGTGCTATTTTAACAATTTTAACAGCATTTATACGTTAAATAAGCCACTTTCAAGCTAAATGCATTGAAAAAGTGCTATTTTAACAATTTTAACAGCATTGTTAACGTTAAATAAGCCACTTTCAAGCTAAATGCATTGAAAAAGTGCTATTTAACAATTTTAACAGCATTGTTAACGTAAAATAAGCCACTTTCAAGCTAAATGCATTGAAAAAGTGCTATTTTAACAATTTTAACAGCATTTTAACGTTAAATAAGCCACTTTCAAGCTAAATGCATTGAAAAAGTGCTATTTTAACAATTTTAACAGCATTGTTAACGTAAAATAAGCCACTTTCAAGCTAAATGCATTGAAAAAGTGCTATTTTAACAATTTTAACAGCATTGTTAACGTTAAATAAGCCACTTTCAAGCTAAATGCATTGAAAAAGTGCTATTTTAACAATTTTAACAGCATTTTATACGTAAATAAGCCACTTTCAAGCTAAATGCATTGAAAAAGTGCTATTTTAACAATTTTAACAGCATGTTAACGTAAATAAGCCACTTTCAAGCTAAATGCATTGAAAAAGTGCTATTTTAACAATTTTAACAGCATTTTATACGTTAAATAAGCCACTTTCAAGCTAAATGCATTGAAAAAGTGCTATTTAACAATTTTAACAGCATTTTATACGTTAAATAAGCCACTTTCAAGCTAAATGCATTGAAAAAGTGCTATTTTAACAATTTTAACAGCATTTTATACGTTAAATAAGCCACTTTCAAGCTAAATGCATTGAAAAAGTGCTATTTTAACAATTTTAACAGCATTTTATACGTTAAATAAGCCACTTTCAAGCTAAATGCATTGAAAAAAGTGCTATTTTAACAATTTTAACAGCATTTTATACGTTAAATAAGCCACTTTCAAGCTAAATGCATTGAAAAAGTGCTATTTTAACAATTTTAACAGCATTGTTAACGTTAAATAAGCCACTTTCAAGCTAAATGCATTGAAAAAGTGCTATTTTAACAATTTTAACAGCATTGTTAACGTAGAATAAGCCACTTTCAAGCTAAATGCATTGAAAAAGTGCTATTTTAACACATTTTAACAGCATTGTTAACGTAAATAAGCCACTTTCAAGCTAAATGCATTGAAAAAGTGCTATTTTAACAATTTAACAGCATTTATACGTTAAATAAGCCACTTTCAAGCTAAATGCATTGAAAAAGTGCTATTTTAACAATTTTAACAGCATTGTTAACGTAAAATAAGCCACTTTCAAGCTAAATGCATTGAAAAAGTGCTATTTTAACAATTTTAACAGCATTTTATACGTTAAATAAGCCACTTTCAAGCTAAATGCATTGAAAAAGTGCTATTTTAACAATTTTAACAGCATTTTAACGTAAATAAGCCACTTTCAAGCTAAATGCATTGAAAAAGTGCTATTTTAACAATTTTAACAGCATTGTTAACGTAAAATAAGCCACTTTCAAGCTTAATGCATTGAAAAAGTGCTATTTTAACAATTTTAACAGCATTTTATACGTTAAATAAGCCACTTTCAAGCTAAATGCATTGAAAAAGTGCTATTTTAACAATTTTAACAGCATTTTATACGTTAAATAAGCCACTTTCAAGCTAAATGCATTGAAAAAGTGCTATTTTAACAATTTAACAGCATTGTTAACGTTAAAATAAGCCACTTTCAAGCTAAATGCATTGAAAAAGTGCTATTTTAACAATTTTAACAGCATTTATACGTTAATAAGCCACTTTCAAGCTAAATGCATTGAAAAAGTGCTATTTTAACAATTTTAACAGCATTATACGTTAAATAAGCCACTTTCAAGCTAAATGCATTGAAAAAGTGCTATTTTAACAATTTTAACAGCATTTTACGTTAAATAAGCCACTTTCAAGCTAAATGCATTGAAAAAGTGCTATTTTAACAATTTTAACAGCATTTTTACGTTAAATAAGCCACTTTCAAGCTAAATGCATTGAAAAAGTGCTATTTAACAATTTTAACAGCATTTATACGTTAAATAAGCCACTTTCAAGCTAAATGCATTGAAAAAGTGCTATTTTAACAATTTTAACAGCATTTTAACGTTAAATAAGCCACTTTCAAGCTAAATGCATTGAAAAAGTGCTATTTTAACAATTTTAACAGCATTGTTACGTTAAATAAGCCACTTTCAAGCTAAATGCATTGAAAAAGTGCTATTTTAACAATTTTAACAGCATTTTATACGTTAAATAAGCCACTTTCAAGCTAAATGCATTGAAAAAAGTGCTATTTTAACAATTTTAACAGCATTTTATACGTTAAATAAGCCACTTTCAAGCTAAATGCATTGAAAAAGTGCTATTTTAACAATTTTAACAGCATTGTTAACGTAAAATAAGCCACTTTCAAGCTAAATGCATTGAAAAAGTGCTATTTTAACAATTTTAACAGCATTTATACGTTAAATAAGCCACTTTCAAGCTAAATGCATTGAAAAAGTGCTATTTTAACAATTTTAACAGCATTTATACGTTAAATAAGCCACTTTCAAGCTAAATGCATTGAAAAAGTGCTATTTTAACAATTTTAACAGCATTTTATACGTTAAATAAGCCACTTTCAAGCTAAATGCATTGAAAAAGTGCTATTTTAACAATTTAACAGCATTTTAACGTAAAATAAGCCACTTTCAAGCTAAATGCATTGAAAAAGTGCTATTTTAACAATTTTAACAGCATTTTATACGTAAAATAAGCCACTTTCAAGCTAAATGCATTGAAAAAGTGCTATTTTAACAATTTAACAGCATTTTATACGTTAAATAAGCCACTTTCAAGCTAAATGCATTGAAAAAGTGCTATTTAACAATTTAACAGCATTTATACGTTAAATAAGCCACTTTCAAGCTAAATGCATTGAAAAAGTGCTATTTAACAATTTTAACAGCATTGTTAACGTTAAATAAGCCACTTTCAAGCTAAATGCATTGAAAAAGTGCTATTTTAACAATTTTAACAGCATTTATACGTAAATAAGCCACTTTCAAGCTAAATGCATTGAAAAGTGCTATTTAACAATTTTAACAGCATTTTATACGTTAAAAAAAAAAAAAAAATAAGCACTTTCAAGCTAAATGCATTGAAAAGTGCTATTTTAACAATTTAACAGCATTGTATACGTTAAATAAGCCACTTTCAAGCTAAATGCATTGAAAAAGTGCTATTTTAACAATTTTAACAGCATTGTTAACGTAAAATAAGCCACTTTCAAGCTAAATGCATTGAAAAAGTGCTATTTTAACAATTTAACAGCATTTATACGTTAAATAAGCCACTTTCAAGCTAAATGCATTGAAAAAGTGCTATTTTAACAATTTTAACAGCATTTTATCGTTAAATAAGCCACTTTCAAGCTAAATGCATTGAAAAAGTGCTATTTTAACAATTTTACAGCATTTTGTTACGTTAAATAAGCCACTTTCAAGCTAAATGCATTGAAAAAGTGCTATTTTAACAATTTAACAGCATTGTATACGTAAAATAAGCCACTTTCAAGCTAAATGCATTGAAAAAGTGCTATTTTAACAATTTTAACAGCATTTTATACGTTAAATAAGCCACTTTCAAGCTAAATGCATTGAAAAAGTGCTATTTTAACAATTTTAACAGCATGTTATACGTTAAATAAGCCACTTTCAAGCTAAATGCATTGAAAAAGTGCTATTTTAACAATTTTAGCAGCATTTTATACGTTAATAAGCCACTTTCAAGCTAAATGCATTGAAAAAGTGCTATTTTAACAATTTTAACAGCATTGTTAACGTAAAATAAGCCACTTTCAAGCTAAATGCATTGAAAAAGTGCTATTTTAACAATTTTAACAGCATTTTATACGTTAAATAAGCCACTTTCAAGCTAAATGCATTGAAAAAGTGCTATTTAACAATTTTAACAGCATTTTATACGTTAAATAAGCCACTTTCAAGCTAAATGCATTGAAAAAGTGCTATTTTAACAATTTTAACAGCATTTTATACGTTAAAATAAGCCACTTTCAAGCTAAATGCATTGAAAAAAGTGCTATTTTAACAATTTAACAGCATTTTATACGTAAAATAAGCCACTTTCAAGCTAAATGCATTGAAAAAGTGCTATTTTAACAATTTTAACAGCATTGTTAACGTTAAATAAGCCACTTTCAAGCTAAATGCATTGAAAAAGTGCTATTTTAACAATTTTAACAGCATTTTATACGTTAAAAAAGCCACTTTCAAGCTAAATGCATTGAAAAAGTGCTATTTTAACAATTTTAACAGCATTTTAACGTTAAAATAAGCCACTTTCAAGCTAAATGCATTGAAAAAGTGCTATTTTAACAATTTTAACAGCATTTTATACGTTAAATAAGCCACTTTCAAGCTAAATGCATTGAAAAAGTGCTATTTTAACAATTTTAACAGCATTATACGTTAAATAAGCCACTTTCAAGCTAAATGCATTGAAAAAGTGCTATTTAACAATTTTAACAGCATTGTTAACGTAAAATAAGCCACTTTCAAGCTAAATGCATTGAAAAAGTGCTATTTTAACAATTTTAACAGCATTTTATACGTTAATAAGCCACTTTCAAGCTAAATGCATTGAAAAAGTGCTATTTTAACAATTTTAACAGCATTTTATACGTTAAATAAGCCACTTTCAAGCTAAATGCATTGAAAAAGTGCTATTTTAACAATTTTAACAGCATTGTTACGTAAAATAAGCCACTTTCAAGCTAAATGCATTGAAAAAGTGCTATTTTAACAATTTAACAGCATTGTTAACGTAAAATAAGCCACTTTCAAGCTAAATGCATTGAAAAAGTGCTATTTTAACAATTTAACAGCATTGTATACGTTAAATAAGCCACTTTCAAGCTAAATGCATTGAAAAAGTGCTATTTTAACAATTTTAACAGCATTTTAACGTTAAATAAGCCACTTTCAAGCTAAATGCATTGAAAAAGTGCTATTTTAACAATTTTAACAGCATTTATACGTTAAATAAGCCACTTTCAAGCTAAATGCATTGAAAAAGTGCTATTTTAACAATTTTAACAGCATTTAACGTTAAATAAGCCACTTTCAAGCTAAATGCATTGAAAAAGTGCTATTTTAACAATTTTAACAGCATTGTTATACGTTAAATAAGCCACTTTCAAGCTAAATGCATTGAAAAAGTGCTATTTTAACAATTTTAACAGCATTGTTAACGTAAAATAAGCCACTTTCAAGCTAAATGCATTGAAAAAGTGCTATTTTAACAATTTAACAGCATTTATACGTAAATAAGCCACTTTCAAGCTAAATGCATTGAAAAAGTGCTATTTTAACAATTTTAACAGCATTTTATACGTTAAATAAGCCACTTTCAAGCTAAATGCATTGAAAAAGTGCTATTTTAACAATTTTAACAGCATTGTTAACGTAAAATAAGCCACTTTCAAGCTAAATGCATTGAAAAAGTGCTATTTTAACAATTTTAACAGCATTTATACGTTATAAGCCACTTTCAAGCTAAATGCATTGAAAAAGTGCTATTTTAACAATTTTAACAGCATTTTATACGTAAATAAGCCACTTTCAAGCTAAATGCATTGAAAAAGTGCTATTTTAACAATTTTAACAGCATTTTATACGTTAAATAAGCCACTTTCAAGCTAAATGCATTGAAAAAGTGCTATTTTAAAAATTTTAACAGCATTTATACGTTAAAATAAGCCACTTTCAAGCTAAATGCATTGAAAAAGTGCTATTTTAACAATTTAACAGCATTTTAACGTTAAAATAAGCCACTTTCAAGCTAAATGCATTGAAAAAGTGCTATTTTAACAATTTTAACAGCATTTTATACGTTAAATAAGCCACTTTCAAGCTAAATGCATTGAAAAAGTGCTATTTTAACAATTTTAACAGCATTTTATACGTAAAATAAGCCACTTTCAAGCTAAATGCATTGAAAAAGTGCTATTTTAACAATTTAACAGCATTGTTACGTAAAATAAGCCACTTTCAAGCTAAATGCATTGAAAAAGTGCTATTTAACAATTTTAACAGCATTTATACGTTAAATAAGCCACTTTCAAGCTAAATGCATTGAAAAAGTGCTATTTTAACAATTTTAACAGCATTTATACGTAAATAAGCCACTTTCAAGCTAAATGCATTGAAAAAGTGCTATTTTAACAATTTTAACAGCATTTTAACGTTAAATAAGCCACTTTCAAGCTAAATGCATTGAAAAAGTGCTATTTTAACAATTTTAACAGCATTTATACGTTAAATAAGCCACTTTCAAGCTAAATGCATTGAAAAAGTGCTATTTAACAATTTTAACAGCATTTTATACGTTAAATAAGCCACTTTCAAGCTAAATGCATTGAAAAAGTGCTATTTTAACAATTTTAACAGCATTGTTACGTAAAATAAGCCACTTTCAAGCTAAATGCATTGAAAAAGTGCTATTTTAACAATTTTAACAGCATTTTATACGTTAAATAAGCCACTTTCAAGCTAAATGCATTGAAAAAGTGCTATTTTAACAATTTTAACAGCATGTTATACGTAAAATAAGCCACTTTCAAGCTAAATGCATTGAAAAAGTGCTATTTTAACAATTTTAACAGCATTTTATACGTAAATAAGCCACTTTCAAGCTAAATGCATTGAAAAAGTGCTATTTTAACAATTTTAACAGCATTTATACGTAAATAAGCCACTTTCAAGCTAAATGCATTGAAAAAGTGCTATTTAACAATTTTAACAGCATGTTAACGTAAAATAAGCCACTTTCAAGCTAAATGCATTGAAAAAGTGCTATTTTTAACATTTTAACAGCATTTTAACGTTAAAATAAGCCACTTTCAAGCTAAATGCATTGAAAAAGTGCTATTTAACAATTTAACAGCATGTTAACGTAAAATAAGCCACTTTCAAGCTAAATGCATTGAAAAAGTGCTTTTAACAATTTTAACAGCATTGTTAACGTAAAATAAGCCACTTTCAAGCTAAATGCATTGAAAAAGTGCTATTTTAACATTTTAACAGCATTGTTAACGTTAAAATAAGCCACTTTCAAGCTAAATGCATTGAAAAAGTGCTATTTTAACAATTTTAACAGCATTTAACGTTAAATAAGCCACTTTCAAGCTAAATGCATTGAAAAAGTGCTATTTTAACAATTTAACAGCATTTTATACGTTAAATAAGCCACTTTCAAGCTAAATGCATTGAAAAAGTGCTATTTTAACAATTTTAACAGCATTTTAACGTTAAATAAGCCACTTTCAAGCTAAATGCATTGAAAAAGTGCTATTTTAACAATTTTAACAGCATTGTTAACGTAAAATAAGCCACTTTCAAGCTAAATGCATTGAAAAAGTGCTATTTTAACAATTTTAACAGCATTTTATACGTAAAATAAGCCACTTTCAAGCTAAATGCATTGAAAAAGTGCTATTTTAACAATTTTAACAGCATTTTATACGTTAAATAAGCCACTTTCAAGCTAAATGCATTGAAAAAGTGCTATTTTAACAATTTTAACAGCATTTTATACGTAAATAAGCCACTTTCAAGCTAAATGCATTGAAAAAGTGCTATTTTAACAATTTTAACAGCATTTATACGTAAAATAAGCCACTTTCAAGCTAATGCATTGAAAAAGTGCTATTTTAACAATTTTAACAGCATTTTAACGTTAAATAAGCCACTTTCAAGCTAAATGCATTGAAAAAGTGCTATTTTAACAATTTTAACAGCATTTAACGTTAATAAGCCACTTTCAAGCTAAATGCATTGAAAAAGTGCTATTTTAACAATTTTAACAGCATTTTGTACGTAAAATAAGCCACTTTCAAGCTAAATGCATTGAAAAAGTGCTATTTTAACAATTTTAACAGCATTTTATACGTTAAATAAGCCACTTTCAAGCTAAATGCATTGAAAAAGTGCTATTTAACAATTTTAACAGCATTTTGTACGTAAAATAAGCCACTTTCAGGCTAAATTCATTGAAAAAGTGCTATTTTAACAATTTTAACAGCATTGTTAACGTAAAATAAGCCACTTTCAAGCTAAATGCATTGAAAAAGTGCTATTTTAACAATTTTAACAGCATTTATACGTAAATAAGCCACTTTCAAGCTAAATGCATTGAAAAAGTGCTATTTTAACAATTTTAACAGCATTGTTAACGTAAAATAAGCCACTTTCAAGCTAAATGCATTGAAAAAGTGCTATTTTAACAATTTTACCAGCATTTTATACGTTAAATAAGCCACTTTCAAGCTAAATGCATTGAAAAAGTGCTATTTTAACAATTTTAACAGCATTTTTTACGTAAAATAAGCCACTTTCAAGCTAAATGCATTGAAAAAGTGCTATTTTAACAATTTTAACAGCATTTTATACGTTAAATAAGCCACTTTCAAGCTAAATGCATTGAAAAAGTGCTATTTAACAATTTTAACAGCATTTATACGTTAAATAAGCCACTTTCAAGCTAAATGCATTGAAAAAGTGCTATTTTAACAATTTAACAGCATTGTTAACGTAAAATAAGCCACTTTCAAGCTAAATGCATTGAAAAAGTGCTATTTAACAATTTTAACAGTTTATACGTATAAATAAGCCACTTTCAAGCTAAATGCATTGAAAAAGTGCTATTTAACAATTTTAACAGCATTGTTAACGTAAAATAAGCCACTTTCAAGCTAAATGCATTGAAAAAGTGCTATTTTAACAATTTTAACAGCATTTTATACGTTAAATAAGCCACTTTCAAGCTAAATGCATTGAAAAAGTGCTATTTTAACAATTTTAACAGCATGTTATACGTTAAATAAGCCACTTTCAAGCTAAATGCATTGAAAAAGTGCTATTTTAACAATTTTAACAGCATTGTTAACGTAAAATAAGCCACTTTCAAGCTAAATGCATTGAAAAAGTGCTATTTTAACAATTTTAACAGCATTTTATACGTAAATAAGCCACTTTCAAGCTAAATGCATTGAAAAAGTGCTATTTTAACAATTTTAACAGCATTTATACGTAAATAAGCCACTTTCAAGCTAAATGCATTGAAAAAGTGCTATTTTAACAATTTTAACAGCATTTATACGTAAATAAGCCACTTTCAAGCTAAATGCATTGAAAAAGTGCTATTTTAACAATTTTAACAGCATTTATACGTTAAATAAGCCACTTTCAAGCTAAATGCATTGAAAAAGTGCTATTTTAACAATTTTAACAGCATTTTAACGTTAAAATAAGCCACTTTCAAGCTAAATGCATTGAAAAAGTGCTATTTTAACAATTTTAACAGCATTTATACGTTAAAATAAGCCACTTTCAAGCTAAATGCATTGAAAAAGTGCTATTTTAACAATTTTAACAGCATTTTATACGTTAATAAGCCACTTTCAAGCTAAATGCATTGAAAAAGTGCTATTTTAACAATTTTACAGCATTGTTAACGTAAAATAAGCCACTTTCAAGCTAAATGCATTGAAAAAGTGCTATTTTAACAATTTTAACAGCATTTTATACGTTAAATAAGCCACTTTCAAGCTAAATGCATTGAAAAAGTGCTATTTTAACAATTTTAACAGCATTTAACGTTAAATAAGCCACTTTCAAGCTAAATGCATTGAAAAAGTGCTATTTTAACAATTTTAACAGCATTTTATACGTTAAATAAGCCACTTTCAAGCTAAATGCATTGAAAAAGTGCTATTTTAACAATTTTAACAGCATTTATACGTAAATAAGCCACTTTCAAGCTAAATGCATTGAAAAAGTGCTATTTAACAATTTTAACAGCATGTTAACGTTAAAAAAGCCACTTTCAAGCTAAATGCATTGAAAAAGTGCTATTTTAACAATTTTAACAGCATTTTATACGTTAAATAAGCCACTTTCAAGCTAAATGCATTGAAAAAGTGCTATTTAACAATTTTAACAGCATTTATACGTAAATAAGCCACTTTCAAGCTAAATGCATTGAAAAAGTGCTATTTTAACAATTTTAACAGCATTTAACGTTAAATAAGCCACTTTCAAGCTAAATGCATTGAAAAAGTGCTATTTTAACAATTTAACAGCATTTTTACGTTAATAAGCCACTTTCAAGCTAAATGCATTGAAAAAGTGCTATTTAACAATTTTAACAGCATTGTTAACGTAAAATAAGCCACTTTCAAGCTAAATGCATTGAAAAAGTGCTATTTTACAATTTAACAGCATTGTTAACGTTAAAATAAGCCACTTTCAAGCTAAATGCATTGAAAAAGTGCTATTTTAACAATTTTAACAGCATTTTATACGTTAAATAAGCCACTTTCAAGCTAAATGCATTGAAAAAGTGCTATTTTAACAATTTTAACAGCATTGTTAACGTTAAATAAGCCACTTTCAAGCTAAATGCATTGAAAAAGTGCTATTTTAACAATTTTAACAGCATTTTATACGTTAAATAAGCCACTTTCAAGCTAAATGCATTGAAAAAGTGCTATTTTAACAATTTTAACAGCATTGTTACTGTAAAATAAGCCACTTTCAAGCTAAATGCATTGAAAAAGTGCTATTTTTAACAATTTTAACAGCATTTTCTACGTTAAATAAGCCACTTTCAAGCTAAATGCATTGAAAAAGTGCTATTTTTAACAATTTTAACAGCATTGTTAACGTAAAATAAGCCACTTTCAAGCTAAATGCATTGAAAAAGTGCTATTTTAACAATTTTAACAGCATTGTTAACGTAAAATAAGCCACTTTCAAGCTAAATGCATTGAAAAAGTGCTATTTTAACAATTTAACAGCATTTTAACGTTAAATAAGCCACTTTCAAGCTAAATGCATTGAAAAAGTGCTATTTTAACAATTTTAACAGCATTTTAACGTAAATAAGCCACTTTCAAGCTAAATGCATTGAAAAAGTGCTATTTAACAATTTAACAGCATTTTATACGTTAAATAAGCCTTTCAAGCTAAATGCATTGAAAAAGTGCTATTTTAACAATTTTAACAGCATTTTATACGTTAAATAAGCCACTTTCAAGCTAAATGCATTGAAAAAGTGCTATTTTAACAATTTTAACAGCATTTTATACGTTAAATAAGCCACTTTCAAGCTAAATGCATTGAAAAAGTGCTATTTTAACAATTTTAACAGCATTTTAACGTAAATAAGCCACTTTCAAGCTAAATGCATTGAAAAAGTGCTATTTTAACAATTTTAACAGCATTTTATACGTTAAATAAGCCACTTTCAAGCTAAATGCATTGAAAAAGTGCTATTTTAACAATTTTAACAGCATGTTATACGTAAAATAAGACACTTTCAAGCTAAATGCATTGAAAAAGTGCTATTTTAACAATTTTAACAGCATTTTAACGTAAAATAAGCCACTTTCAAGCTAAATGCATTGAAAAAGTGCTATTTTAACAATTTTAACAGCATTTTAACGTTAAAATAAGCCACTTTCAAGCTAAATGCATTGAAAAAGTGCTATTTAACAATTTTAACAGCATTGTAACGTAAAATAAGCCACTTTCAAGCTAAATGCATTGAAAAAGTGCTATTTTAACAATTTTAACAGCATTGTTAACGTAAAATAAGCCACTTTCAAGCTAAATGCATTGAAAAAGTGCTATTTTAACAATTTTAACAGCATTTTAACGTAAATAAGCCACTTTCAAGCTAAATGCATTGAAAAAGTGCTATTTTAACAATTTTAACAGCATTGTTAACGTAAAATAAGCCACTTTCAAGCTAAATGCATTGAAAAAGTGCTATTTTAACAATTTTAACAGCATTTTACGTTAAATAAGCCACTTTCAAGCTAAATGCATTGAAAAAGTGCTATTTTAACAATTTTAACAGCATTTTATACGTAAAATAAGCCACTTTCAAGCTAAATGCATTGAAAAAGTGCTATTTTAACAATTTAACAGCATTTTATACGTTAAATAAGCCACTTTCAAGCTAAATGCATTGAAAAAGTGCTATTTTAACAATTTTAACAGCATTTATACGTAAATAAGCCACTTTCAAGCTAAATGCATTGAAAAAGTGCTATTTTAACAATTTTAACAGCATTTTAACGTAAATAAGCCACTTTCAAGCTAAATGCATTGAAAAAGTGCTATTTTAACAATTTTAACAGCATTTTAACGTAAAAAGCCACTTTCAAGCTAAATGCATTGAAAAAGTGCTATTTTAACAATTTTAACAGCATTTTATACGTAAATAAGCCACTTTCAAGCTAAATGCATTGAAAAAGTGCTATTTTAACAATTTTAACAGCATTGTTAACGTAAAATAAGCCACTTTCAAGCTAAATGCATTGAAAAAGTGCTATTTTAACAATTTAAACAGCATTTTATACGTTAAATAAGCCACTTTCAAGCTAAATGCATTGAAAAAGTGCTATTTTAACAATTTTAACAGCATTGTTAACGTAAAATAAGCCACTTTCAAGCTAAATGCATTGAAAAAGTGCTATTTAACAATTTTAACAGCATTTATACGTTAAATAAGCCACTTTCAAGCTAAATGCATTGAAAAAGTGCTATTTTAACAATTTTAACAGCATTTATACGTTAAATAAGCCACTTTCAAGCTAAATGCATTGAAAAAGTGCTATTTAACAATTTAACAGCATTTTAACGTAAAATAAGCCACTTTCAAGCTAAATGCATTGAAAAAGTGCTATTTAACAATTTTAACAGCATTTTATACGTAAATAAGCCACTTTCAAGCTAAATGCATTGAAAAAGTGCTATTTTAACATTTTAACAGCATTGTTAACGTAAAATAAGCCACTTTCAAGCTAAATGCATTGAAAAAGTGCTATTTTAACAATTTTAACAGCATTTTATACGTTAAATAAGCCACTTTCAAGCTAAATGCATTGAAAAAGTGCTATTTTAACAATTTAACAGCATTTTATACGTTAAATAAGCCACTTTCAAGCTAAATGCATTGAAAAAGTGCTATTTTAACAATTTAACAGCATTATACGTTAAAATAAGCCACTTTCAAGCTAAATGCATTGAAAAAAGTGCTATTTTAACAATTTTAACAGCATGTTAACGTTAAATAAGCCACTTTCAAGCTAAATGCATTGAAAAAGTGCTATTTTAACAATTTAACAGCATTTTATACGTAAATAAGCCACTTTCAAGCTAAATGCATTGAAAAAGTGCTATTTTAACAATTTTAACAGCATTGTTACGTTAAATAAGCCACTTTCAAGCTAAATGCATTGAAAAAGTGCTATTTTAACAATTTTAACAGCATTATACGTTAAATAAGCCACTTCAAGCTAAATGCATTGAAAAAGTGCTATTTTAACAATTTTAACAGCATTTATACGTTAATAAGCCACTTTCAAGCTAAATGCATTGAAAAAGTGCTATTTTAACAATTTTAACAGCATTTTATACGTTAAAATAAGCCACTTTCAAGCTAAATGCATTGAAAAAGTGCTATTTTACAATTTTAACAGCATTTTATACGTAAATAAGCCACTTTCAAGCTAAATGCATTGAAAAAGTGCTATTTTAACAATTTTAACAGCATTTTATACGTTAAATAAGCCACTTTCAAGCTAAATGCATTGAAAAAGTGCTATTTTAACAATTTTAACAGCATTGTATACGTAAATAAGCCACTTTCAAGCTAAATGCATTGAAAAAGTGCTATTTTAACAATTTTAACAGCATTTTATACGTTAAATAAGCCACTTTCAAGCTAAATGCATTGAAAAAGTGCTATTTTAACAATTTAACAGCATTGTTAACGTAAAATAAGCCACTTTCAAGCTAAATGCATTGAAAAAGTGCTATTTTAACAATTTTAACAGCATTTTAACGTAAAATAAGCCACTTTCAAGCTAAATGCATTGAAAAAGTGCTATTTTAACAATTTTAACAGCATTTTATACGTTAAATAAGCCACTTTCAAGCTAAATGCATTGAAAAAAGTGCTATTTAACAATTTTACAGCATTTTATACGTTAAATAAGCCACTTTCAAGCTAAATGCATTGAAAAAAGTGCTATTTTAACAATTTAACAGCATTGTTAACGTAAATAAGCCATTTTCAAGCTAAAATGCATTGAAAAAGTGCTATTTAACAATTTTAACAGCATTTATACGTTAAATAAGCCACTTTCAAGCTAAATGCATTGAAAAAGTGCTATTTTACAATTTAACAGCATTTTAACGTAAATAAGCCACTTTCAAGCTAAATGCATTGAAAAAGTGCTTTTTAACAATTTAACAGCATTTTACGTTAAATAAGCCACTTTCAAGCTAAATGCATTGAAAAAGTGCTATTTTAACACATTTTAACAGCATTGTTAACGTTAAAATAAGCCACTTTCAAGCTAAATGCATTGAAAAAGTGCTATTTTAACAATTTTACAGCATTTTATACGTTAAATAAGCACTTTCAAGCTAAATGCATTGAAAAAGTGCTATTTTAACAATTTTAACAGCATTTATACGTTAAATAAGCCACTTTCAAGCTAAATGCATTGAAAAAGTGCTATTTTAACAATTTTAACAGCATTGTTACGTTAAATAAGCCACTTTCAAGCTAAATGCATTGAAAAAGTGCTATTTTAACAATTTAACAGCATTGTTAACGTTAAATAAGCCACTTTCAAGCTAAATGCATTGAAAAAGTGCTATTTTAACATTTTAACAGCATTTTATACGTTAAATAAGCCACTTTCAAGCTAAAGCATTGAAAAAAGTGCTATTTTAACAATTTAACAGCATTTATACGTAAAATAAGCCACTTTCAAGCTAAATGCATTGAAAAAGTGCTATTTAACAATTTTAACAGCATTTTATACGTAAAATAAGCCACTTTCAAGCTAAATGCAT
>NW_023405019.1:0-43423 GCF_013141755.1 Anopheles stephensi | reverse complement strand
CACAATTTTAACAGCAACTCCACGCAAATGTAGACACTTCAGGCTAAATTCATTGGAAAAGTGCTATTTTTAACCAATCATTAACAGCAACTCCCACGCAAAATCAGAACCTTCCAGGCTTAATTCATTGGAAAAGTGCTATTTTTAACAATTTTAACAGCAACTCCCACGCAAATTAGACACTTTCAGGCTAAATTCATTGGAAAAGTGCTATTTTTAACAATATTAACAGCAACTCCCACGCAAATTAGACACTTTCAGGCTTAATTCATTGGAAAAGTGCTATTTTTAACAATTTTAACAGCAACTCCCACGCAAATTAGACACTTTCAGGCTTAATTCATTGGAAAAGTGCTATTTTTAACAATTTTAACAGCAACTCCCACGCAAATTAGACACTTTCAGGCTAAATTCATTGGAAAAGTGCTATTTTTACAATTTTAACAGCAACTCCCACGCAAATTAGACACTTTCAGGCTAAATTCATTGAAAAGTTCTATTTAACACATTTTAACAGTATTTACACGTAAATCAGACACTTTCAGGCTAAATTCATTGGAAAAAGTGCTATTTTACCAATTTTAACAGCAACTCCCCACGCAAATTAGACACTTTCAGGCTAAATTCATTGAAAAAGTTCTATTTTACACAATTTTAACAGTATTTACACGTAAAATCAGACACTTTCAGGCTAATTCATTGAAAAAGTGCTATTTTACCAATTTTAACAGCAAACTCCCACGCAAATTAGACACTTTCAGGCTAAATTCATTGAAAAAGTTCTATTTTACACAATTTTAACAGTATTTACACGTAAAATCAGACACTTCAGGCTAAATTCATTGGAAAAGTGCTATTTTTAACAATTTTAACAGCAACTCCCACGCAAATTAGAACACTTTCAGGCTAAATTCATTGAAAAGTTCTATTTTTACACAATTTTAAACAGTATTTACACGTAAATCAGACACTTTCAGGCTAAATTCATTGAAAATTGCTATTTTACACAATTTTAACAGCAACTCCCACGCAAATTAGACACTTTCAGGCTAAATTCATTGAAAAAGTTCTATTTTACACAATTTTAACAGTATTTACACGTAAATCAGACACTTTCAGGCTAAATTCATTGAAAAAGTGCTATTTTTAACAATTTTAACAGCAACTCCCACGAAAATTAGACACTTTCAGGCTAAATTCATTGAAAAAGTTCTATTTACACAATTTTAACAGTATTTAACACGTAAAATCAGCACTTTCAGGCTAAATTCATTGAAAAAGTGCTATTTTACACAATTTTAACAGCAACTCCCACGCAAATTAGACACTTTCAGGCTAATTCATTGAAAAAGTTCTATTTTTAACACAATTTTAACAGTATTTACACGTAAAAATCAGACACTTTCAGGCTAAATTCATTGGAAAAGTGCTATTTTTCACAATTTTAACAGCAACCTCCCACGCAAATTAGACACTTTCAGGCTAAATTCATTGGAAAAAGTTCTATTTTTACACAATTTTAACAGTATTTACACGTAAAATCAGGACACTTCAGGGCTAAATTCATTGAAAAAGGCTATTTTTAACAATTTTACAGCAACTCCCACCGCAAATTAGACCTTTCAGGCTAAATTCATTGAAAAAGTTCTATTTTACACAATTTTAACAGTATTTACACGTAAATCAGACACTTTCAGGCTAAATTCATTGGAAAAGTGCTATTTTGCACAATTTATAACAGCAACTCCCACGCAAATTAGACACTTTTCAGGCTAAATTCATTGAAAAAGTTGCTATTTTTACACAATTTTAACAGTATTTCCACGTAAAATCAGACACTTTCAGGCTAAATTCATTGGAAAAGTGCTATTTTTAACAATTTTAACAGCAACTCCCACGCAAATTAGACACTTTCAGGCTAAATTCATTGAAAAAGTCTATTTTTACACAATTTTAAACAGTATTTACACGTAAAATCAGACACTTTCAGGCTAAATTCATTGGAAAAGTGCTATTTTCACAATTTTAACAGCAACTCCCACGCAAATTAGACACTTTCAGGCTAAATTCATTGAAAAAGTTCTATTTTACACAATTTTAACAGTATTTACAACGTAAAATCAGACACTTTCAGGCTTAAATTCATTGGAAAAGTGCTATTTTTCACAATTTTAACAGCAACTCCCCACGCAAATTAGACACTTTCAGGGCTAAATTCATTGAAAAAGTGTCTATTTACACAATTTTAACAGTATTTACACGTAAAATCAGACACTTTCAGGCTAAATTCATTGGAAAAAGTGCTATTTTCACAATTAAATTTTAAACAGCAACTCCCCACGTATAAATTAGACACTTTCAGGCTAAATTCATTGGAAAGTGCTATTTTTACACAATTTTAAACAGTATTTACACGTAAAATAAGACACTTTCAGGCTAAATTCATTGGAAAAGTGCTATTTTTCACAATTTTAACAGCAACTCCCACGCAAATTAGACACTTTCAGGCTAAATTCATTGGAAAAAGTGCTATTTTTACACAATTTTAACAGTATTTACACGTAAAATCAGACACTTTCAGGCTAAATTCATTGGAAAAAGTGCTATTTTTCACAATTTTAACAGCAACTCCCACGCAAATTAGACACTTTCAGGCTAAATTCATTGGAAAAGTTCTATTTTACACAATTTTAACAGTATTTACACGTAAAATCAGACACTTTCAGGCTAAATTCATTGGAAAAAGTGCTATTTTACACAATTTTAACAGCAACTCCCACGCAAATTAGACACTTTCAGGCTAAATTCATTGAAAAGTGCTATTTTACACAATTTTAACAGTATTTACACGTAAAATCAGACACTTTCAGGCTAAATTCATTGGAAAAGTGCTATTTTTCACAATTTTAACAGCAACTCCCACGCAAATTAGACACTTCAGGCTAAATTCATTGGAAAAGTGCTATTTTTACACAATTTTAACAGTATTTACACGTAAAATAAGACACTTTCAGGCTAAATTCATTGGAAAAGTGCTATTTTTCACAATTTTAACAGCAACTCCCACGCAAATTAGACACTTTCAGGCTAAATTCATTGGAAAAAGTGCTATTTTACACAATTTTAACAGTATTTACACGTAAAATCAGACACTTTCAGGCTAAATTCATTGGAAAAGTGCTATTTTTACACAATTTTAACAGCAACTCCCACGCAAATTAGACACTTTCAGGCTAAATTCATTGAAAAAGTTCTATTTTACACAATTTTAACAGTATTTACCACGTAAATCAGACACTTTCAGGCTAAATTCATTGGAAAAGTGCTATTTTGCACAATTTTAACAGCAACTCCCACGCAAATTAGACACTTTCAGGCTAAATTCATTGGAAAAGTGCTATTTTTAACAATTTTAACAGTATTTACACGTAAAATAAGACACTTTCAGGCTAAATTCATTGGAAAAGTGCTATTTTGCACAATTTTAACAGCAACTCCCACGCAAATTAGACACTTTCAGGCTAAATTCATTGGAAAAGTGCTATTTTTAACAATTTTAACAGTATTTACACGTAAAATCAGACACTTTCAGGCTAAATTCATTGGAAAAGTGCTATTTTTCACAATTTTAACAGCAACTCCCACGCAAATTAGACACTTTCAGGCTAAATTCATTGAAAAAGTTCTATTTTACACAATTTTAACAGTATTTACACGTAAAATCAGACACTTTCAGGCTAAATTCATTGAAAAAGTGCTATTTTACACAATTTTAACAGCAACTCCCACGCAAATTAGACACTTTCAGGCTAAATTCATTGAAAAAGTTCTATTTTACACAATTTTAACAGTATTTACACGTAAAATCAGACACTTTCAGGCTAAATTCATTGGAAAAGTGCTATTTTTCACAATTTTAACAGCAACTCCCACGCAAATTAGACACTTTCAGGCTAAATTCATTGAAAAGTGCTATTTTCACAATTTTAACAGTATTTACACGTAAAATAAGACACTTTCAGGCTAAATTCATTGGAAAAGTGCTATTTTTCACAATTTTAACAGCAACTCCCACGCAAATTAGACACTTTCAGGCTAAATTCATTGGAAAAAGTGCTATTTTTCACAATTTTAACAGTATTTACACGTAAAATAAGACACTTTCAGGCTAAATTCATTGGAAAAGTGCTATTTTTCACAATTTTAACAGCAACTCCCACGCAAATTAGACACTTTCAGGCTAAATACATTGGAAAAGTGCTATTTTTCACAATTTTAACAGTATTTACACGTAAAATAAGACACTTTCAGGCTAAATACATTGGAAAAGTGCTATTTTTCACAATTTTAACAGCAACTCCCACGCAAATAAGACACTTTCAGGCTAAATACATTGGAAAAGTGCTATTTTTCACAATTTTAACAGCAACTCCCACGCAAATAAGACACTTTCAGGCTAAATACATTGGAAAAGTGCTATTTTTCACAATTTTAACAGCAACTCCCACGCAAATAAGACACTTTCAGGCTAAATTCATTGGAAAAGTGCTATTTTTAACAATTTTAACAGTATTTAGACGTAAAATAAGACACTTTCAGGCTAAATACATTGGAAAAGTGCTATTTTTAACAATTTTAACAGCAACTCCCACGCAAATTAGACACTTTCAGGCTAAATTCATTGAAAAAGTGCTATTTTTCACAATTTTAACAGTATTTACACGTAAAATAAGACACTTTCAGGCTAAATTCATTGGAAAAGTGCTATTTTTAACAATTTTAACAGCAACTCCCACGCAAATTAGACACTTTCAGGCTAAATTCATTGGAAAAGTGCTATTTTCACAATTTAACAGTATTTACACGTAAAATAAGACACTTTCAGGCTAAATTCATTGGAAAAGTGCTATTTTTAACAATTTTAACAGCAACTCCCACGCAAATTAGACACTTTCAGGCTAAATTCATTGGAAAAGTGCTATTTTACACAATTTTAACAGTATTTACACGTAAAATAAGACACTTTCAGGCTAAATTCATTGGAAAAGTGCTATTTTTCACAATTTTAACAGTATTTACACGTAAAATAGACACTTTCAGGCTAAATTCATTGGAAAAGTGCTATTTTTCACAATTTTAACAGCAACTCCCACGCAAATTAGACACTTTCAGGCTAAATTCATTGGAAAAGTGCTATTTTTCACAATTTTAACAGTATTTACACGTAAAATAAGACACTTTCAGGCTAAATTCATTGAAAAAGTGCTATTTTTAACAATTTTAACAGTATTTACACGTAAAATAAGACACTTTCAGGCTAAATTCATTGGAAAAGTGCTATTTTTCACAATTTTAACAGCAACTCCCACGCAAATTAGACACTTTCAGGCTAAATTCATTGAAAAAGTGCTATTTTTCACAATTTTAACAGTATTTACACGTAAAATAAGACACTTTCAGGCTAAATTCATTGGAAAAGTGCTATTTTTCACAATTTTAACAGCAACTCCCACGCAAATTAGACACTTTCAGGCTAAATTCATTGGAAAAGTGCTATTTTTCACAATTTTAACAGTATTTACACGTAAAATAAGACACTTTCAGGCTAAATTCATTGGAAAAGTGCTATTTTTCACAATTTTAACAGCAACTCCCACGCAAATTAGACACTTTCAGGCTAAATTCATTGGAAAAGTGCTATTTTTCACAATTTTAACAGCAACTCCCACGCAAATTAGACACTTTCAGGCTAAATTCATTGGAAAAGTGCTATTTTTCACAATTTTAACAGTATTTACACGTAAAATAAGACACTTTCAGGCTAAATTCATTGGAAAAGTGCTATTTTTCACAATTTTAACAGCAACTCCCACGCAAATTAGACACTTTCAGGCTAAATTCATTGGAAAAAGTTCTATTTTTACACAATTTTAACAGTATTTACACGTAAAATCAGACACTTTCAGGCTAAATTCATTGGAAAAGTGCTATTTTTAACAATTTTAACAGCAACTCCCACGCAAATTAGACACTTTCAGGCTAAATTCATTGGAAAAGTGCTATTTTTAACAATTTTAACAGTATTTACACGTAAAATAAGACACTTTCAGGCTAAATTCATTGGAAAAGTGCTATTTTTCACAATTTTAACAGCAACTCCCACGCAAATTAGACACTTTCAGGCTAAATTCATTGAAAAAGTGCTATTTTTCACAATTTTAACAGTATTTACACGTAAAATAAGACACTTTCAGGCTAAATTCATTGGAAAAGTGCTATTTTTCACAATTTTAACAGTATTTACACGTAAAATAAGACACTTTCAGGCTAAATTCATTGGAAAAGTGCTATTTTTCACAATTTTAACAGCAACTCCCACGCAAATTAGACACTTTCAGGCTAAATTCATTGGAAAAGTGCTATTTTACACAATTTTAACAGCAACTCCCACGCAAATTAGACACTTTCAGGCTAAATTCATTGAAAAAGTGCTATTTTTAACAATTTTAACAGTATTTACACGTAAAATAAGACACTTTCAGGCTAAATTCATTGGAAAAGTGCTATTTTTCACAATTTTAACAGCAACTCCCACGCAAATTAGACACTTTCAGGCTAAATACATTGGAAAAGTGCTATTTTTCACAATTTTAACAGTATTTACACGTAAAATAAGACACTTTCAGGCTAAATACATTGGAAAAGTGCTATTTTTCACAATTTTAACAGCAACTCCCACGCAAATAAGACACTTTCAGGCTAAATTCATTGGAAAAGTGCTATTTTTCACAATTTTAACAGCAACTCCCACGTAAAATAAGACACTTTCAGGCTAAATACATTGGAAAAGTGCTATTTTTCACAATTTTAACAGCAACTCCCACGTAAAATAAGACACTTTCAGGCTAAATACATTGAAAAAGTGCTATTTTTCACAATTTTAACAGTATTTACACGTAAAATAAGACACTTTCAGGCTAAATACATTGGAAAAGTGCTATTTTTCACAATTTTAACAGCAACTCCCACGCAAATTAGACACTTTCAGGCTAAATTCATTGAAAAAGTGCTATTTTTCACAATTTTAACAGTATTTACACGTAAAATAAGACACTTTCAGGCTAATTTCATTGAAAAAGTGCTATTTTTAACAATTTTAACAGCAACTCCCACGCAAATTAGACACTTTCAGGCTAAATTCATTGGAAAAGTGCTATTTTTAACAATTTTAACAGTATTTACACGTAAAATCAGACACTTTCAGGCTAAATTCATTGGAAAAGTGCTATTTTACACAATTTTAACAGCAACTCCCACGCAAATTAGACACTTTCAGGCTAAATTCATTGGAAAAGTGCTATTTTTAACAATTTTAACAGCAACTCCCACGCAAATTAGACACTTTCAGGCTAAATTCATTGGAAAAGTGCTATTTTTAACAATTTTAACAGTATTTACACGTAAAATCAGACACTTTCAGGCTAAATTCATTGGAAAAGTGCTATTTTACACAATTTTAACAGTATTTACACGTAAAATCAGACACTTTCAGGCTAAATTCATTGGAAAAGTGCTATTTTTCACAATTTTAACAGCAACTCCCACGCAAATTAGACACTTTCAGGCTAAATTCATTGAAAAAGTTCTATTTTACACAATTTTAACAGTATTTACACGTAAAATCAGACACTTTCAGGCTAAATTCATTGAAAAAGTGCTATTTTACACAATTTTAACAGTATTTACACGTAAAATCAGACACTTTCAGGCTAAATTCATTGGAAAAGTGCTATTTTTCACAATTTTAACAGCAACTCCCACGCAAATTAGACACTTTCAGGCTAAATTCATTGAAAAAGTTCTATTTTACACAATTTTAACAGTATTTACACGTAAAATCAGACACTTTCAGGCTAAATTCATTGAAAAAGTGCTATTTTTAACAATTTTAACAGTATTTACACGTAAAATCAGACACTTTCAGGCTAAATTCATTGGAAAAGTGCTATTTTTCACAATTTTAACAGCAACTCCCACGCAAATTAGACACTTTCAGGCTAAATTCATTGAAAAAGTTCTATTTTACACAATTTTAACAGTATTTACACGTAAAATCAGACACTTTCAGGCTAAATTCATTGAAAAAGTGCTATTTTACACAATTTTAACAGCAACTCCCACGCAAATTAGACACTTTCAGGCTAAATTCATTGGAAAAGTGCTATTTTTAACAATTTTAACAGTATTTACCACGTAAAATCAGACACTTTCAGGCTAAATTCATTGGAAAAGTGCTATTTTACACAATTTTAACAGCAACTCCCACGCAAATTAGACACTTTCAGGCTAAATTCATTGGAAAAGTGCTATTTTTAACAATTTTAACAGCAACTCCCACGCAAATTAGACACTTTCAGGCTAAATTCATTGGAAAAGTGCTATTTTTAACAATTTTAACAGTATTTACACGTAAAATCAGACACTTTCAGGCTAAATTCATTGGAAAAGTGCTATTTTTAACAATTTTAACAGCAACTCCCACGCAAATTAGACACTTTCAGGCTAAATTCATTGAAAAAGTTCTATTTTACACAATTTTAACAGTATTTACACGTAAAATCAGACACTTTCAGGCTAAATTCATTGGAAAAGTGCTATTTTTAACAATTTTAACAGCAACTCCCACGCAAATTAGACACTTTCAGGCTAAATTCATTGAAAAAGTTCTATTTTACACAATTTTAACAGTATTTACACGTAAAATCAGACACTTTCAGGCTAAATTCATTGGAAAAGTGCTATTTTTAACAATTTTAACAGCAACTCCCACGCAAATTAGACACTTTCAGGCTAAATTCATTGAAAAAGTTCTATTTTACACAATTTTAACAGTATTTACACGTAAAATCAGACACTTTCAGGCTAAATTCATTGGAAAAGTGCTATTTTTCACAATTTTAACAGCAACTCCCACGCAAATTAGACACTTTCAGGCTAAATTCATTGGAAAAGTTCTATTTTTACACAATTTTAACAGTATTTACACGTAAAATCAGACACTTTCAGGCTAAATTCATTGGAAAAGTGCTATTTTTAACAATTTTAACAGCAACTCCCACGCAAATTAGACACTTTCAGGCTAAATTCATTGAAAAAGTTCTATTTTACACAATTTTAACAGTATTTACACGTAAAATCAGACACTTTCAGGCTAAATTCATTGAAAAAGTGCTATTTTACACAATTTTAACAGCAACTCCCACGCAAATTAGACACTTTCAGGCTAAATTCATTGGAAAAGTGCTATTTTTACACAATTTTAACAGTATTTACACGTAAAATCAGACACTTTCAGGCTAAATTCATTGGAAAAGTGCTATTTTTCACAATTTTAACAGCAACTCCCACGCAAATTAGACACTTTCAGGCTAAATTCATTGGAAAAGTGCTATTTTACACAATTTTAACAGTATTTACACGTAAAATCAGACACTTTCAGGCTAAATTCATTGGAAAAGTGCTATTTTTAACAATTTTAACAGCAACTCCCACGCAAATTAGACACTTTCAGGCTAAATTCATTGAAAAGTGCTATTTTTACACAATTTTAACAGTATTTACACGTAAATCAGACACTTTCAGGCTAAATTCATTGGAAAAGTGCTATTTTTCACAATTTTAACAGCAACTCCCACGCAAATTAGACACTTTCAGGCTAAATTCATTGGAAAAGTGCTATTTTTAACAATTTTAACAGTATTTACCACGTAAAATAGACACTTTCAGGCTAAATTCATTGGAAAAGTGCTATTTTTCACAATTTTAACAGCAACTCCCACGCAAATTAGACACTTTCAGGCTAAATTCATTGAAAAGTGCTATTTTTACACAATTTTAACAGTATTTACACGTAAAATCAGACACTTTCAGGCTAAATTCATTGGAAAAGTGCTATTTTTAACAATTTTAACAGCAACTCCCACGCAAATTAGACACTTTCAGGCTAAATTCATTGGAAAAGTGCTATTTTTACACAATTTTAACAGTATTTACACGTAAAATAAGACACTTTCAGGCTAAATTCATTGGAAAAGTGCTATTTTTCACAATTTTAACAGCAACTCCCACGCAAATTAGACACTTTCAGGCTAAATTCATTGGAAAAGTGCTATTTTTAACAATTTTAACAGCAACTCCCACGCAAATTAGACACTTTCAGGCTAAATTCATTGGAAAAGTGCTATTTTTACACAATTTTAACAGTATTTACACGTAAAATAGACACTTTCAGGCTAAATTCATTGGAAAAGTGCTATTTTTCACAATTTTAACAGCAACTCCCACGCAAATTAGACACTTTCAGGCTAAATTCATTGGAAAAGTGCTATTTTTAACAATTTTAACAGTATTTACACGTAAATAGACACTTTCAGGCTAAATTCATTGGAAAAGTGCTATTTTCACAATTTTAACAGCAACTCCCACGCAAATTAGACACTTTCAGGCTAAATTCATTGGAAAAGTGCTATTTTTACACAATTTTAACAGTATTTACACGTAAAATAGACACTTTCAGGCTAAATTCATTGGAAAAGTGCTATTTTTCACAATTTTAACAGCAACTCCCACGCAAATTAGACACTTTCAGGCTAAATTCATTGGAAAAGTGCTATTTTTAACAATTTTAACAGCAACTCCCACGCAAATTAGACACTTTCAGGCTAAATTCATTGGAAAAGTGCTATTTTTACACAATTTTAACAGTATTTACACGTAAAATAGACACTTTCAGGCTAAATTCATTGGAAAAGTGCTATTTTTAACAATTTTAACAGCAACTCCCACGCAAATTAGACACTTTCAGGCTAAATTCATTGAAAAGTGCTATTTTTACACAATTTTAACAGTATTTACACGTAAAATCAGACACTTTCAGGCTAAATTCATTGGAAAAAGTGCTATTTTTCACAATTTTAACAGCAACTCCCACGCAAATTAGACACTTTCAGGCTAAATTCATTGGAAAAGTGCTATTTTACACAATTTTAACAGTATTTACACGTAAAATCAGACACTTTCAGGCTAAATTCATTGGAAAAGTGCTATTTTTAACAATTTTAACAGCAACTCCCACGCAAATTAGACACTTTCAGGCTAAATTCATTGGAAAAGTGCTATTTTACACAATTTTAACAGTATTTACACGTAAAATCAGACACTTTCAGGCTAAATTCATTGGAAAAGTGCTATTTTTTCACAATTTTAACAGCAACTCCCACGCAAATTAGACACTTTCAGGCTAAATTCATTGGAAAAGTGCTATTTTTAACAATTTTAACAGCAACTCCCACGCAAATTAGACACTTTCAGGCTAAATTCATTGGAAAAGTGCTATTTTTACACAATTTTAACAGTATTTACACGTAAAATCAGACACTTTCAGGCTAAATTCATTGGAAAAGTGCTATTTTTCACAATTTTAACAGCAACTCCCACGCAAATTAGACACTTTCAGGCTAAATTCATTGGAAAAGTGCTATTTTTAACAATTTTAACAGTATTTACACGTAAAATCAGACACTTTCAGGCTAAATTCATTGGAAAAGTGCTATTTTTCACAATTTTAACAGCAACTCCCACGCAAATTAGACACTTTCAGGCTAAATTCATTGAAAAAGTGCTATTTTTACACAATTTTAACAGTATTTACACGTAAAATCAGACACTTTCAGGCTAAATTCATTGGAAAAGTGCTATTTTTCACAATTTTAACAGCAACTCCCACGCAAATTAGACACTTTCAGGCTAAATTCATTGGAAAAGTGCTATTTTTCACAATTTTAACAGCAACTCCCACGCAAATTAGACACTTTCAGGCTAAATTCATTGGAAAAGTGCTATTTTACACAATTTTAACAGTATTTACACGTAAAATCAGACACTTTCAGGCTAAATTCATTGGAAAAGTGCTATTTTTAACAATTTTAACAGCAACTCCCACGCAAATTAGACACTTTCAGGCTAAATTCATTGAAAAAGTTCTATTTTACACAATTTTAACAGTATTTACACGTAAAATCAGACACTTTCAGGCTAAATTCATTGAAAAGTGCTATTTTTCACAATTTTAACAGCAACTCCCACGCAAATTAGACACTTTCAGGCTAAATTCATTGGAAAAGTTCTATTTTACACAATTTTAACAGTATTTACACGTAAAATCAGACACTTTCAGGCTAAATTCATTGGAAAAGTGCTATTTTTCACAATTTTAACAGCAACTCCCACGCAAATTAGACACTTTCAGGCTAAATTCATTGAAAAAGTTCTATTTTACACAATTTTAACAGTATTTACACGTAAAATAAGACACTTTCAGGCTAAATTCATTGGAAAAGTGCTATTTTTAACAATTTTAACAGCAACTCCCACGCAAATTAGACACTTTCAGGCTAAATTCATTGGAAAAGTGCTATTTTTCACAATTTTAACAGTATTTACACGTAAAATAGACACTTTCAGGCTAAATTCATTGGAAAAGTGCTATTTTTCACAATTTTAACAGCAACTCCCACGCAAATTAGACACTTTCAGGCTAAATTCATTGGAAAAGTGCTATTTTTAACAATTTTAACAGCAACTCCCACGCAAATTAGACACTTTCAGGCTAAATTCATTGGAAAAGTGCTATTTTTCACAATTTTAACAGTATTTACACGTAAAATAAGACACTTTCAGGCTAAATTCATTGGAAAAGTGCTATTTTTCACAATTTTAACAGCAACTCCCACGCAAATTAGACACTTTCAGGCTAAATTCATTGGAAAAGTGCTATTTTTAACAATTTTAACAGTATTTACACGTAAAATCAGACACTTTCAGGCTAAATTCATTGGAAAAGTGCTATTTTTCACAATTTTAACAGCAACTCCCACGCAAATTAGACACTTTCAGGCTAAATTCATTGAAAAAGTGCTATTTTACACAATTTTAACAGTATTTACACGTAAAATCAGACACTTTCAGGCTAAATTCATTGGAAAAGTGCTATTTTTCACAATTTTAACAGCAACTCCCACGCAAATTAGACACTTTCAGGCTAAATTCATTGGAAAAGTGCTATTTTTAACAATTTTAACAGCAACTCCCACGCAAATTAGACACTTTCAGGCTAAATTCATTGGAAAAGTGCTATTTTACACAATTTTAACAGTATTTACACGTAAAATCAGACACTTTCAGGCTAAATTCATTGGAAAAGTGCTATTTTTCACAATTTTAACAGCAACTCCCACGCAAATTAGACACTTTCAGGCTAAATTCATTGGAAAAGTGCTATTTTTAACAATTTTAACAGTATTTACACGTAAAATCAGACACTTTCAGGCTAAATTCATTGGAAAAGTGCTATTTTTCACAATTTTAACAGCAACTCCCACGCAAATTAGACACTTTCAGGCTAAATTCATTGAAAAAGTTCTATTTTACACAATTTTAACAGTATTTACACGTAAAATCAGACACTTTCAGGCTAAATTCATTGGAAAAGTGCTATTTTTCACAATTTTAACAGCAACTCCCACGCAAATTAGACACTTTCAGGCTAAATTCATTGGAAAAGTGCTATTTTTAACAATTTTAACAGCAACTCCCACGCAAATTAGACACTTTCAGGCTAAATTCATTGGAAAAGTTCTATTTTACACAATTTTAACAGTATTTACACGTAAAATCAGACACTTTCAGGCTAAATTCATTGGAAAAGTGCTATTTTTCACAATTTTAACAGCAACTCCCACGCAAATTAGACACTTTCAGGCTAAATTCATTGGAAAAGTGCTATTTTTAACAATTTTAACAGTATTTACACGTAAAATCAGACACTTTCAGGCTAAATTCATTGGAAAAGTGCTATTTTTCACAATTTTAACAGCAACTCCCACGCAAATTAGACACTTTCAGGCTAAATTCATTGGAAAAGTGCTATTTTTAACAATTTTAACAGTATTTACACGTAAAATCAGACACTTTCAGGCTAAATTCATTGGAAAAGTGCTATTTTTCACAATTTTAACAGCAACTCCCACGCAAATTAGACACTTTCAGGCTAAATTCATTGGAAAAGTGCTATTTTTAACAATTTTAACAGTATTTACACGTAAAATCAGACACTTTCAGGCTAAATTCATTGGAAAAGTGCTATTTTTCACAATTTTAACAGCAACTCCCACGCAAATTAGACACTTTCAGGCTAAATTCATTGGAAAAGTGCTATTTTTCACAATTTTAACAGCAACTCCCACGCAAATTAGACACTTTCAGGCTAAATTCATTGGAAAAGTTCTATTTTACACAATTTTAACAGTATTTACACGTAAAATCAGACACTTTCAGGCTAAATTCATTGGAAAAGTGCTATTTTTAACAATTTTAACAGCAACTCCCACGCAAATTAGACACTTTCAGGCTAAATTCATTGAAAAAGTTCTATTTTACACAATTTTAACAGTATTTACACGTAAAATCAGACACTTTCAGGCTAAATTCATTGAAAAAGTGCTATTTTTCACAATTTTAACAGCAACTCCCACGCAAATTAGACACTTTCAGGCTAAATTCATTGGAAAAGTTCTATTTTACACAATTTTAACAGTATTTACACGTAAAATCAGACACTTTCAGGCTAAATTCATTGGAAAAGTGCTATTTTTCACAATTTTAACAGCAACTCCCACGCAAATTAGACACTTTCAGGCTAAATTCATTGAAAAAGTTCTATTTTACACAATTTTAACAGTATTTACACGTAAAATCAGACACTTTCAGGCTAAATTCATTGGAAAAGTGCTATTTTTAACAATTTTAACAGCAACTCCCACGCAAATTAGACACTTTCAGGCTAAATTCATTGGAAAAGTTCTATTTTACACAATTTTAACAGTATTTACACGTAAAATCAGACACTTTCAGGCTAAATTCATTGGAAAAGTGCTATTTTTCACAATTTTAACAGCAACTCCCACGCAAATTAGACACTTTCAGGCTAAATTCATTGGAAAAGTGCTATTTTTAACAATTTTAACAGCAACTCCCACGCAAATTAGACACTTTCAGGCTAAATTCATTGGAAAAGTTCTATTTTTACACAATTTTAACAGTATTTACACGTAAAATCAGACACTTTCAGGCTAAATTCATTGGAAAAGTGCTATTTTTCACAATTTTAACAGCAACTC
The DNA here is from genome assembly GCF_013141755.1 of Anopheles stephensi. Classification (NCBI taxonomy): domain Eukaryota; kingdom Metazoa; phylum Arthropoda; class Insecta; order Diptera; family Culicidae; genus Anopheles; species Anopheles stephensi. The sequence continues at coordinate 28,187 of NW_023405019.1, read as the reverse complement.
CCACGCAAATTAGACACTTTCAGGCTAAATTCATTGGAAAAGTGCTATTTTTAACAATTTTAACAGTATTTACACGTAAAATCAGACACTTTCAGGCTAAATTCATTGGAAAAGTGCTATTTTTCACAATTTTAACAGCAACTCCCACGCAAATTAGACACTTTCAGGCTAAATTCATTGAAAAAGTTCTATTTTACACAATTTTAACAGTATTTACACGTAAAATCAGACACTTTCAGGCTAAATTCATTGGAAAAGTGCTATTTTTCACAATTTTAACAGCAACTCCCACGCAAATTAGACACTTTCAGGCTAAATTCATTGAAAAAGTGCTATTTTTAACAATTTTAACAGCAACTCCCACGCAAATTAGACACTTTCAGGCTAAATTCATTGGAAAAGTTCTATTTTACACAATTTTAACAGTATTTACACGTAAAATCAGACACTTTCAGGCTAAATTCATTGGAAAAGTGCTATTTTTCACAATTTTAACAGCAACTCCCACGCAAATTAGACACTTTCAGGCTAAATTCATTGGAAAAGTGCTATTTTTAACAATTTTAACAGTATTTACACGTAAAATCAGACACTTTCAGGCTAAATTCATTGGAAAAGTGCTATTTTTCACAATTTTAACAGCAACTCCCACGCAAATTAGACACTTTCAGGCTAAATTCATTGAAAAAGTTCTATTTTACACAATTTTAACAGTATTTACACGTAAAATCAGACACTTTCAGGCTAAATTCATTGGAAAAGTGCTATTTTTCACAATTTTAACAGCAACTCCCACGCAAATTAGACACTTTCAGGCTAAATTCATTGAAAAAGTGCTATTTTTAACAATTTTAACAGCAACTCCCACGCAAATTAGACACTTTCAGGCTAAATTCATTGGAAAAGTTCTATTTTACACAATTTTAACAGTATTTACACGTAAAATCAGACACTTTCAGGCTAAATTCATTGGAAAAGTGCTATTTTTCACAATTTTAACAGCAACTCCCACGCAAATTAGACACTTTCAGGCTAAATTCATTGGAAAAGTGCTATTTTTAACAATTTTAACAGTATTTACACGTAAAATCAGACACTTTCAGGCTAAATTCATTGGAAAAGTGCTATTTTTCACAATTTTAACAGCAACTCCCACGCAAATTAGACACTTTCAGGCTAAATTCATTGGAAAAGTGCTATTTTTAACAATTTTAACAGTATTTACACGTAAAATCAGACACTTTCAGGCTAAATTCATTGGAAAAGTGCTATTTTTCACAATTTTAACAGCAACTCCCACGCAAATTAGACACTTTCAGGCTAAATTCATTGGAAAAGTGCTATTTTTAACAATTTTAACAGTATTTACACGTAAAATCAGACACTTTCAGGCTAAATTCATTGGAAAAGTGCTATTTTTCACAATTTTAACAGCAACTCCCACGCAAATTAGACACTTTCAGGCTAAATTCATTGAAAAAGTTCTATTTTACACAATTTTAACAGTATTTACACGTAAAATCAGACACTTTCAGGCTAAATTCATTGGAAAAGTGCTATTTTTCACAATTTTAACAGCAACTCCCACGCAAATTAGACACTTTCAGGCTAAATTCATTGGAAAAGTTCTATTTTACACAATTTTAACAGTATTTACACGTAAAATCAGACACTTTCAGGCTAAATTCATTGGAAAAGTGCTATTTTTCACAATTTTAACAGCAACTCCCACGCAAATTAGACACTTTCAGGCTAAATTCATTGAAAAAGTTCTATTTTACACAATTTTAACAGTATTTACACGTAAAATCAGACACTTTCAGGCTAAATTCATTGAAAAAGTGCTATTTTTAACAATTTTAACAGCAACTCCCACGCAAATTAGACACTTTCAGGCTAAATTCATTGGAAAAGTGCTATTTTTCACAATTTTAACAGTATTTACACGTAAAATCAGACACTTTCAGGCTAAATTCATTGGAAAAGTGCTATTTTTCACAATTTTAACAGCAACTCCCACGCAAATTAGACACTTTCAGGCTAAATTCATTGAAAAAGTTCTATTTTACACAATTTTAACAGTATTTACACGTAAAATCAGACACTTTCAGGCTAAATTCATTGAAAAAGTGCTATTTTTAACAATTTTAACAGCAACTCCCACGCAAATTAGACACTTTCAGGCTAAATTCATTGGAAAAGTGCTATTTTTAACAATTTTAACAGCAACTCCCACGCAAATTAGACACTTTCAGGCTAAATTCATTGGAAAAGTGCTATTTTTAACAATTTTAACAGTATTTACACGTAAAATCAGACACTTTCAGGCTAAATTCATTGGAAAAGTGCTATTTTTCACAATTTTAACAGCAACTCCCACGCAAATTAGACACTTTCAGGCTAAATTCATTGAAAAAGTTCTATTTTACACAATTTTAACAGTATTTACACGTAAAATCAGACACTTTCAGGCTAAATTCATTGGAAAAGTGCTATTTTTCACAATTTTAACAGCAACTCCCACGCAAATTAGACACTTTCAGGCTAAATTCATTGAAAAAGTGCTATTTTTAACAATTTTAACAGCAACTCCCACGCAAATTAGACACTTTCAGGCTAAATTCATTGAAAAAGTTCTATTTTACACAATTTTAACAGTATTTACACGTAAAATCAGACACTTTCAGGCTAAATTCATTGAAAAAGTGCTATTTTTCACAATTTTAACAGCAACTCCCACGCAAATTAGACACTTTCAGGCTAAATTCATTGGAAAAGTGCTATTTTTAACAATTTTAACAGCAACTCCCACGCAAATTAGACACTTTCAGGCTAAATTCATTGGAAAAGTTCTATTTTACACAATTTTAACAGTATTTACACGTAAAATCAGACACTTTCAGGCTAAATTCATTGGAAAAGTGCTATTTTTCACAATTTTAACAGCAACTCCCACGCAAATTAGACACTTTCAGGCTAAATTCATTGGAAAAGTGCTATTTTTAACAATTTTAACAGTATTTACACGTAAAATCAGACACTTTCAGGCTAAATTCATTGGAAAAGTGCTATTTTTCACAATTTTAACAGCAACTCCCACGCAAATTAGACACTTTCAGGCTAAATTCATTGAAAAAGTTCTATTTTACACAATTTTAACAGTATTTACACGTAAAATCAGACACTTTCAGGCTAAATTCATTGGAAAAGTGCTATTTTTCACAATTTTAACAGCAACTCCCACGCAAATTAGACACTTTCAGGCTAAATTCATTGAAAAAGTGCTATTTTTAACAATTTTAACAGCAACTCCCACGCAAATTAGACACTTTCAGGCTAAATTCATTGGAAAAGTTCTATTTTACACAATTTTAACAGTATTTACACGTAAAATCAGACACTTTCAGGCTAAATTCATTGGAAAAGTGCTATTTTTCACAATTTTAACAGCAACTCCCACGCAAATTAGACACTTTCAGGCTAAATTCATTGAAAAAGTTCTATTTTACACAATTTTAACAGTATTTACACGTAAAATCAGACACTTTCAGGCTAAATTCATTGAAAAAGTGCTATTTTTAACAATTTTAACAGCAACTCCCACGCAAATTAGACACTTTCAGGCTAAATTCATTGGAAAAGTGCTATTTTTCACAATTTTAACAGCAACTCCCACGCAAATTAGACACTTTCAGGCTAAATTCATTGAAAAAGTTCTATTTTACACAATTTTAACAGTATTTACACGTAAAATCAGACACTTTCAGGCTAAATTCATTGAAAAAGTGCTATTTTTAACAATTTTAACAGCAACTCCCACGCAAATTAGACACTTTCAGGCTAAATTCATTGGAAAAGTGCTATTTTTAACAATTTTAACAGCAACTCCCACGCAAATTAGACACTTTCAGGCTAAATTCATTGGAAAAGTTCTATTTTACACAATTTTAACAGTATTTACACGTAAAATCAGACACTTTCAGGCTAAATTCATTGGAAAAGTGCTATTTTACACAATTTTAACAGCAACTCCCACGCAAATTAGACACTTTCAGGCTAAATTCATTGGAAAAGTGCTATTTTACACAATTTTAACAGCAACTCCCACGCAAATTAGACACTTTCAGGCTAAATTCATTGGAAAAGTGCTATTTTTAACAATTTTAACAGTATTTACACGTAAAATCAGACACTTTCAGGCTAAATTCATTGAAAAAGTGCTATTTTACACAATTTTAACAGCAACTCCCACGCAAATTAGACACTTTCAGGCTAAATTCATTGGAAAAGTTCTATTTTACACAATTTTAACAGTATTTACACGTAAAATCAGACACTTTCAGGCTAAATTCATTGGAAAAGTGCTATTTTTCACAATTTTAACAGCAACTCCCACGCAAATTAGACACTTTCAGGCTAAATTCATTGAAAAAGTTCTATTTTACACAATTTTAACAGTATTTACACGTAAAATCAGACACTTTCAGGCTAAATTCATTGAAAAAGTGCTATTTTACACAATTTTAACAGCAACTCCCACGCAAATTAGACACTTTCAGGCTAAATTCATTGGAAAAGTGCTATTTTTAACAATTTTAACAGTATTTACACGTAAAATCAGACACTTTCAGGCTAAATTCATTGGAAAAGTGCTATTTTTCACAATTTTAACAGCAACTCCCACGCAAATTAGACACTTTCAGGCTAAATTCATTGAAAAAGTTCTATTTTACACAATTTTAACAGTATTTACACGTAAAATCAGACACTTTCAGGCTAAATTCATTGGAAAAGTGCTATTTTTCACAATTTTAACAGCAACTCCCACGCAAATTAGACACTTTCAGGCTAAATTCATTGAAAAAGTTCTATTTTACACAATTTTAACAGTATTTACACGTAAAATCAGACACTTTCAGGCTAAATTCATTGAAAAAGTGCTATTTTACACAATTTTAACAGCAACTCCCACGCAAATTAGACACTTTCAGGCTAAATTCATTGGAAAAGTTCTATTTTACACAATTTTAACAGTATTTACACGTAAAATCAGACACTTTCAGGCTAAATTCATTGGAAAAGTGCTATTTTTAACAATTTTAACAGCAACTCCCACGCAAATTAGACACTTTCAGGCTAAATTCATTGGAAAAGTGCTATTTTTAACAATTTTAACAGCAACTCCCACGCAAATTAGACACTTTCAGGCTAAATTCATTGGAAAAGTGCTATTTTTAACAATTTTAACAGTATTTACACGTAAAATCAGACACTTTCAGGCTAAATTCATTGGAAAAGTGCTATTTTTAACAATTTTAACAGCAACTCCCACGCAAATTAGACACTTTCAGGCTAAATTCATTGGAAAAGTGCTATTTTTAACAATTTTTACAGTATTTACACGTAAAATCAGACACTTTCAGGCTAAATTCATTGGAAAAGTGCTATTTTACACAATTTTAACAGCAACTCCCACGCAAATTAGACACTTTCAGGCTAAATTCATTGGAAAAGTGCTATTTTTAACAATTTTAACAGTATTTACACGTAAAATCAGACACTTTCAGGCTAAATTCATTGGAAAAGTGCTATTTTACACAATTTTAACAGCAACTCCCACGCAAATTAGACACTTTCAGGCTAAATTCATTGGAAAAGTGCTATTTTTAACAATTTTAACAGCAACTCCCACGCAAATTAGACACTTTCAGGCTAAATTCATTGGAAAAGTGCTATTTTTAACAATTTTAACAGTATTTACACGTAAAATCAGACACTTTCAGGCTAAATTCATTGGAAAAGTGCTATTTTTAACAATTTTAACAGCAACTCCCACGCAAATTAGACACTTTCAGGCTAAATTCATTGGAAAAGTGCTATTTTTAACAATTTTAACAGTATTTACACGTAAAATCAGACACTTTCAGGCTAAATTCATTGGAAAAGTGCTATTTTTAACAATTTTAACAGCAACTCCCACGCAAATTAGACACTTTCAGGCTAAATTCATTGGAAAAGTGCTATTTTTAACAATTTCTACAGTATTTACACGTAAAATCAGACACTTTCAGGCTAAATTCATTGGAAAAGTGCTATTTTACACAATTTTAACAGCAACTCCCACGCAAATTAGACACTTTCAGGCTAAATTCATTGGAAAAGTTCTATTTTACACAATTTTAAAAGTATTTACACGTAAAATCAGACACTTTCAGGCTAAATTCATTGGAAAAGTGCTATTTTTCACAATTTTAACAGCAACTCCCACGCAAATTAGACACTTTCAGGCTAAATTCATTGGAAAAGTGCTATTTTTAACAATTTTAACAGCAACTCCCACGCAAATTAGACACTTTCAGGCTAAATTCATTGGAAAAGTGCTATTTTTAACAATTTTAACAGTATTTACACGTAAAATCAGACACTTTCAGGCTAAATTCATTGGAAAAGTGCTATTTTTAACAATTTTAACAGCAACTCCCACGCAAATTAGACACTTTCAGGCTAAATTCATTGGAAAAGTGCTATTTTTAACAATTTTTACAGTATTTACACGTAAAATCAGACACTTTCAGGCTAAATCCATTGGAAAAGTGCTATTTTACACAATTTTAACAGCAACTCCCACGCAAATTAGACACTTTCAGGCTAAATTCATTGGAAAAGTGCTATTTTTAACAATTTTAACAGTATTTACACGTAAAATCAGACACTTTCAGGCTAAATTCATTGGAAAAGTGCTATTTTACACAATTTTAACAGCAACTCCCACGCAAATTAGACACTTTCAGGCTAAATTCATTGGAAAAGTGCTATTTTTAACAATTTTAACAGCAACTCCCACGCAAATTAGACACTTTCAGGCTAAATTCATTGGAAAAGTGCTATTTTTAACAATTTTAACAGTATTTACACGTAAAATCAGACACTTTCAGGCTAAATTCATTGGAAAAGTGCTATTTTTAACAATTTTAACAGCAACTCCCACGCAAATTAGACACTTTCAGGCTAAATTCATTGGAAAAGTGCTATTTTTAACAATTTTAACAGTATTTACACGTAAAATCAGACACTTTCAGGCTAAATTCATTGGAAAAGTGCTATTTTTAACAATTTTAACAGCAACTCCCACGCAAATTAGACACTTTCAGGCTAAATTCATTGGAAAAGTGCTATTTTTAACAATTTTAACAGTATTTACACGTAAAATCAGACACTTTCAGGCTAAATTCATTGGAAAAGTGCTATTTTTAACAATTTTAACAGCAACTCCCACGCAAATTAGACACTTTCAGGCTAAATTCATTGGAAAAGTGCTATTTTTAACAATTTTAACAGTATTTACACGTAAAATCAGACACTTTCAGGCTAAATTCATTGGAAAAGTGCTATTTTTAACAATTTTAACAGCAACTCCCACGCAAATTAGACACTTTCAGGCTAAATTCATTGGAAAAGTGCTATTTTACACAATTTTAACAGTATTTACACGTAAAATCAGACACTTTCAGGCTAAATTCATTGGAAAAGTGCTATTTTTAACAATTTTAACAGCAACTCCCACGCAAATTAGACACTTTCAGGCTAAATTCATTGGAAAAGTGCTATTTTACACAATTTTAACAGCAACTCCCACGCAAATTAGACACTTTCAGGCTAAATTCATTGGAAAAGTGCTATTTTTAACAATTTTAACAGCAACTCCCACGCAAATTAGACACTTTCAGGCTAAATTCATTGGAAAAGTGCTATTTTTAACAATTTTAACAGTATTTACACGTAAAATCAGACACTTTCAGGCTAAATTCATTGGAAAAGTGCTATTTTTAACAATTTTAACAGCAACTCCCACGCAAATTAGACACTTTCAGGCTAAATTCATTGGAAAAGTGCTATTTTTAACAATTTTAACAGTATTTACACGTAAAATCAGACACTTTCAGGCTAAATTCATTGGAAAAGTGCTATTTTTAACAATTTTAACAGCAACTCCCACGCAAATTAGACACTTTCAGGCTAAATTCATTGGAAAAGTGCTATTTTTAACAATTTTAACAGTATTTACACGTAAAATCAGACACTTTCAGGCTAAATTCATTGGAAAAGTGCTATTTTACACAATTTTAACAGCAACTCCCACGCAAATTAGACACTTTCAGGCTAAATTCATTGGAAAAGTGCTATTTTTAACAATTTTAACAGTATTTACACGTAAAATCAGACACTTTCAGGCTAAATTCATTGGAAAAGTGCTATTTTTAACAATTTTAACAGCAACTCCCACGCAAATTAGACACTTTCAGGCTAAATTCATTGGAAAAGTGCTATTTTTAACAATTTTAACAGTATTTACACGTAAAATCAGACACTTTCAGGCTAAATTCATTGGAAAAGTGCTATTTTTAACAATTTTAACAGCAACTCCCACGCAAATTAGACACTTTCAGGCTAAATTCATTGGAAAAGTGCTATTTTACACAATTTTAACAGCAACTCCCACGCAAATTAGACACTTTCAGGCTAAATTCATTGGAAAAGTGCTATTTTTAACAATTTTAACAGCAACTCCCACGCAAATTAGACACTTTCAGGATAAATACATTGAAAAAGTGTTTTTTTTAACAATTTTAACAGTATTTACACGTAAAATAAGACACTTACAGATTAAATACATTGAAAAAGTGTTTTTTTACCAATTTCATAGCATTTTATACGTAAAATAAGACACTTTCTGGCTAAATACATTGAGAAAGTGTTTTTTTAACAATTTTAACAGTGTGAGTAAAACTCACTGAATTTACTGGGCGTGAAATTTACGGAGTTACCTTGAAAGAAAAGAGATGTACACTTTGCGCCGTTCCGTTTGCTACTGTGTATTCGGTTGTCAAGTTCATTTCATTACAAAGTTCATTTCAAAATTCATTTACCGCTCTAGATCACTTCGTCCTAATTCCTCTAGTCCAGTTTGTATTTAAACGAAATATTTCATGAAAACTTATTTTAATTAATCCTACCTAATTTCATGAAATCAATTTCTCACATTTCCGGCCACCAAAGAAGGAACTTCTTTAAATTCACGTAATTCTAATCCATCCGCATACTAATACGTCGCATACGTTAGCTTCCTATGATTTGTTTACATGTATCATCGGAAGAAGTGTTGGGTTTAGGGAGAATGGCAATTCTAGCTGTAGCTCGGACAATTTTCTTTCCTGCAGCTGTGCGAAGTGTTACAACCCTAACTACACCGTCCTTTCCTGGATGTAACGTAGTGATTCTGCCCATTGGCCACAAGGTAGGTGGTACGTTGTCTTCCTTGATGATTACCAATTGCCCTATTTCTAGTTGCACCGGTTGATTCGCCACGTTTTTTGCGCGAGCCTGAAGTTGTTGAAGGTACTCCGGATACCATCGCGACCATATGCATTGAAGATGCTTCTGAACGAGTTCGAACTCCTTCAACCTGTTCGATGGGACCTGGCTTCTATCAATTTGTGGTATCGATAGCATATTCGAACCTACTAAAAAATGCCCTGGAGTTAGCGGTTCTGTGTCTGACGGATCGCTGGACAAAGGAACTAATGGTCGCGTATTCAAGCACTGTTCAACCTGAGCCAACAGTGTGATCATGCCTTCCTGAGTGAGACTCGTGCTTCCTAACGTGCGTATTATGTGCTGCTTTGCTGATCGTACCGCTGCCTCCCACAGCCCTCCAAAGTGAGGGACGCGTGGTGGAATGAATTTCCACCGAATTTCATCGTTGGCACACCAATTGAAAATTGCGTTGCGTTCGCGATCACTGCACTTAAGCATTTCATAGATGCGATGTAGCTCGTGTGCAGCCCCCTTGAATGTGGTGGCGTTATCCGAGTGAAGTTCCACGATCCTACCTCTGCGAGCCACGAAACGCCGTAGTGCTGCCAAGAAAGCAGCTGTAGTTAGATCGCTCACGAGTTCGATATGGACCGCCCGGGTTGCGAAGCACACAAAAATCGCGATGTACGCTTTCGTAGCACCTCGGTTGCGAACAGACGACTTTAAGAATACCGGGCCGCAGTAATCAATGCCGCTCACTGAAAATGGCCTCGTTGGTGAAACCCTTGAAAGTGGAAGATCTGCGACTGATTGTTTCACTAATGAGGGTTTGGTTCTGAAGCATCTGTGACATCGATGAAACACAGACTTCGTCGAGTTGCGTCCACCGATGATCCAAAAACGTTGACGGAGTATCGATAACAAAAGTTCCGGACCGGCATGCAGGTGATTCTGGTGGTATGCCTGTGCCAACAATACTGCCAATTGATGCTTGGAAGAAAGCAATATTGGATGTTTTGACGATTCTTCGAGTTGCGCATTGCGTAGCCGGCCACCAACACGCATTAATCCCGCCTGGTCGATGAATGGGGATAACCATTTTAGTCGCGAGCTACGTGGTATCTGTCTTCCATTGGCAATCTCGATCCGCTCGTCCGGGAACGAATCCTGCTGCGCTAATAGACACAACTGAAGCTCGGCTCGGTGTAACTCGTTGCTTGTCAGAGGTGGTACTGTGACGATGAGTGAATGAATGGAGCGATGCGTATTGTTTGCTGACCCCGTTGATGATTTGCTCGACTTCATGCACGCAATGAAACGCAAACAATATGCCGTAGTTCGACGTAGTCGCAGGTAAGTAGAGAACCGTGAAAAAAAGCTGTTGCTAAACTCATTGGTCATTGACAAGGAAGCAACCTGCATTTGAACCGCCCGTTCTTCTCCCGTTGATTCGATTCCTCCTGTTTCAGGTTCTCCTTTTGGCCATGCGTCTTCTTTGCTGCTCAGCCAATACGGTCCGTGCCACCACCGATGGCATGATAGTAATTTATCAGGAAGCAGACCGCGCGACACATCGTCTGCTGGGTTGTCCACACCCGGAACATGACGCCAGCATTTTATTTTTGTTTCTGCCTGAATTTGTGCTACTCTATTTGCAACGAATGGCTTCCAACGCCTTGGTGGGGAGTTTAGCCAGTGTAAGACGGTCATTGAATCAGTCCAGCAAAAGGCTTCGCAAATACTGGGAATAGACTGACTGACCTTCCGAAACAGTTGCGTTGCCAATCTTGCAGCACAAAGCTCCAACCTTGCGATTGAATTGGTGTTCGCCAATGACACCACTTTCGATTTTGCCGCCATAAGTTGCACCGAAATTCCTGAAGGGCCCTCTGTTCTGATGTAGCAACAAGCACCGTAAGCTAGTTGCGAAGCATCTGCGAAAATGTGCAACTGCTTACTTGTTGCTCCTCTAAGTGATGTGAACCGAGGGATGCGCACTTCACGGAGTAAGTGTAGCTTGGAATGAAACACCATCCATTCCTTTTGTAGATGTGATGGGAGCTCAGTATCCCAATCCCAAGCCTTCCCGTTTGATTTTAAGGCCCACAATTGTTGCATAAAGAGTTTGGCAATAATGATGGTTGGGCCAAGTAAACCGAGTGGGTCGAAAACCCTTGCGATGTATGATAAAGTTAGCCTCTTTGTTAACACCGTCGCCGTAGGTGACAGATCGATCCGAAACCGAAGTATATCAACTGCGGGTTCCCAAACCAAGCCCAGCGTTGATACGAATTGTTGATCTTGCCATTCGTGAGTAGGAAGCATTGCCAAATCATCCGATGGGACACCTTCTAGAGCTTCCGGTACGTTGGATGCCCACTTTTTCAACGAGAAGCCAGCTGAATTAAGCATTCCCGATATCTGCTTCCGTATCTCAGCCGCATCCGCTACGTCTTCTGTTCCTGTTAGTAGATCGTCCACATAGAAGTCGTGGAGTACTGCATTCACCGCTCTTGGATAGTGCGTTTGATGATCATGAGCGATTTGTTGCAAGGTCCTAGTTGCCAAAAAGGGCGCCGATGCGGTACCGTAGGTAACTGTTTGTAGCTGGTAGGTTTTAATCGGTACTTCCGGATTCTCTCGGTACCGAATGCGAAGGTATCGTTGGTCGCATTCATCGTGCAGCACTTGGCGATACATCTTCTCTACATCCGCTGATAGGGCGACTGCGTGCGAACGAAACCGAACGATGATGTTGAAAAGGTCGTCTTGAATCACAGGCCCAACCAACAGCTTGTCATTCAATGAGTAACCCGAGGATGTCTTACACGAAGCATCGAATACAACTCTGACCTTCGTGGTTGTGCTCGTCTCCTTCACTACCGCGTGATGAGGAAGATAGTAGTGTTCACAAGTGTCATCAATCGGTTCGGTGAGTAGTTTCATGTGCCCTAGTCGCTCATACTCCTTCATGAATTTGATGTATTCTATCTTCATTCTAGGGTTGGATTTCAAACGACGTTCTACTGCTAGGAGCCGACGATCAGCTATCGCCTTGGATGCCCCTAAAACGATACCAGGATTAGTGGATTGAGGTAAACGAACAACATACCTGCCAGATGCATCTCTGGTTGTAGTGGCCACGAAATGCTTCTCGCAAGCATCCTCCTCCGTTGATAATGCTGGATCATCGCCGATTGTCTCGAGTTCCCAGAACCGTTCCAAGATCGATTCCAGTGGGGATGATTCGCTGGTAGAAAGGTGAAAAGCCGATGATCCTTGTGCGGAAGTCTTCGACGAATGCCCAGCGACGACCCAACCGAAAGGGGTTTCCACTAGCCACGGTTTCCCTTTGCCGAGGGACCGCTTCCTGCCGGAATGCAGCTCCCAATACGTGTCTCCTCCGATGATAATGTCGATCTGGCCAGGCTTGTAGAACGATGGATCCGCGAGTGGCACATCAGGGATTCTCCACGCCGACGCATCAACGGGTGCCGGTGGAATATGCCAGAATGGAGCGTCAACAATGAGCAACTCCAGCTGAGCGACATGCGTACGGTTCGTTGATTCCACGGATGCGATAAGTGAACCGTTCACTCGCTGCACTGCGTTCCCGATGCCTGATACCGAAACGTTCACCTTCTTCCGAGGTGTTCCAATGAGCTTCCGAGCCAGTGCCTCGGAAATGAAATTCAACATAGAGCCCGAATCGAGGAGAGCTCTTGCCTCATGCCGATTTCCGTAACCATCCACGATGGACAGCAGCGTCGTTTCCAAAAACACCATGTGGTTGTCTGTTTGCGCTGTCATTGCGACCGTTGCGTTAGGAAGAGGAGAGTGTAATAATGTGTGGTGACGCTGACCACACGTACGGCAGGTATAATCCGACTTACATGCCTTTACTTGGTGGGAATCACTTAAACAGTTCCAACACAAATGTTTCGAAGCCACAATATCACGACGTTGTTGCACGTCCTTTCCAAAAAATACCGGACAGTTGCGAAGAAGGTGGCCCTCAACGCACTGTAAAGGACACTTGTGGCTCGTTGCACTGGGTGGCGATGATCGCGTAGGAGTTGCGGTTGCGATCGATCGTCGTGATGTAGATGGACGAGCGGAGCCGGCCACCTTTCGCGAACAATCACTTGCGTCATTAGCAAAGTTGTTGGTCGATTTCAAAATTTGTATCCTATCATGTACAAAATCGAGCACGTCCTTATATCTGTCCCTAGTGAAGTGCACCGAATGTTTCTCCCACGCTAAAACTGTTGCTCGATCCAACTTCATGAGCAACATGTTCGACAGCGGCGTGTCCCACGAATCTACTGGTTCATTCAGTTTCACAAAACCGTTCACGTATCGCGAAAATTCGTCCACTAAGTTCGTCAGTTTTTCAACACTCTCCGATTGAACGCAGGGTAAATAGTGCAATTTACGGTAATACTCACGTACGAGCAGGCGCGAATTATCGTAGCGTTTGAGCAACGCTGCCCAGGTCACTGAATAGTTGTCAGCCGTGAGAGAGGTGTGTTCAAAAGGTAGGGCCGCGTCCCCTTTCAAAGAAGAGAGCAAATATTCCAATTTTGCTATCGATGGCAGCTCTGGTGAAGCGTCGATCATGGCGATAAATCGATCGCGAAACGACAGCCATTTCGTTTGGTCCCTATCGAAGGTCGGCAGCTCGATCTTAGGGAGACGCAAGTGCGGTGCGTTCGGCCGTCCAAACGCTAGCGTAGAAGAAACCAAACCCGTGGTTTCGTTGAGGGAACCGTCTTCCTTTCGATTATTCTCGCGTAAGAAAGATTTTATTTTTCTACACCGCTCTTCGATATTGATTCGGTCCATAATGCACGCTTCGATCGCGTCATTGGTATCGTCGAGCTCTTCCAACTTTGATACCGCGGCGAAGAACCCTTCCCTATGTCTCTCCAGGTCTTCTAACGCTTCTGGGATTTGCTTGTAGTCATCCCCGGAATATTGTCCAATAAACCGTTCGAGAGCGTTTATGTTTTCCACTGCGATCCTCCTTTTTAGTTGTATGGCCTTTATTTTCTTATCCATATTTCACTTTACACACGAAAGAAACAACACTTTGGCGCAAAAAATGATGGCGAAATGTTCGAACGCTGGCCGTTGCCCCCTGATGCAGAGCGAATGCGATGGCGGTAAACGACGCGACGATGAATTGCCGAATTTGCTCTTGATGCAGAGCCCTTTTCCCACTGTGCTCTTGATGCAGAGCGATTAGATGAAAACTTCGTAAATTCACTATCCGGCTCGAAGGACCATAAAATGTGAGTAAAACTCACTGAATTTACTGGGCGTGAAATTTACGGAGTTACCTTGAAAGAAAAGAGATGTACACTTTGCGCCGTTCCGTTTGCTACTGTGTATTCGGTTGTCAAGTTCATTTCATTACAAAGTTCATTTCAAAATTCATTTACCGCTCTAGATCACTTCGTCCTAATTCCTCTAGTCCAGTTTGTATTTAAACGAAATTTTTCATGAAAACTTATTTTAATTAATCCTACCTAATTTCATGAAATCAATTTCTCACAAACAGTATTTACACGTAAAATAAGACACTTTCAGGCTAAATACATTGAAAAAATGTTTTTTTAACAATTTTTACAGTATTTACACGTAAAATAAGACACTTACAGGCTAAATACATTGAAAAAGTGTTTTTTTAACAATTTTAACAGTATTTAGACGTAAAATAAGACACTTACAGGCTAAATACATTGAAAAAATGTTTTTTTAACAATTTTAACAGTATTTACACGTAAAATAAGACACTTACAGGCTAAATACATTGAAAAAGTGTTTTTTTAACAATTTTAACAGTATTTACACGTAAAATAAGACACTTACAGATTAAATACATTGAAAAAGTGTTTTTTTAACAATTTTAACAGTATTTACACGTAAAATAAGACACTTTCTGGCTAAATACATTGAGAAAGTGTTTTTTTAACAATTTTAACAGTGTGAGTAAAACTCACTGAATTTACTGGGCGTGAAATTTACGGAGTTACCTTGAAAGAAAAGAGATGTACACTTTGCGCCGTTCCGTTTGCTACTGTGTATTCGGTTGTCAAGTTCATTTCATTACAAAGTTCATTTCAAAATTCATTTACCGCTCTAGATCACTTCGTCCTAATTCCTCTAGTCCAGTTTGTATTTAAACGAAATATTTCATGAAAACTTATTTTAATTAATCCTACCTAATTTCATGAAATCAATTTCTCACATTTCCGGCCACCAAAGAAGGAACTTCTTTAAATTCACGTAATTCTAATCCATCCGCATACTAATACGTCGCATACGTTAGCTTCCTATGATTTGTTTACATGTATCATCGGAAGAAGTGTTGGGTTTAGGGAGAATGGCAATTCTAGCTGTAGCTCGGACAATTTTCTTTCCTGCAGCTGTGCGAAGTGTTACAACCCTAACTACACCGTCCTTTCCTGGATGTAACGTAGTGATTCTGCCCATTGGCCACAAGGTAGGTGGTACGTTGTCTTCCTTGATGATTACCAATTGCCCTATTTCTAGTTGCACCGGTTGATTCGCCACGTTTTTTGCGCGAGCCTGAAGTTGTTGAAGGTACTCCGGATACCATCGCGACCATATGCATTGAAGATGCTTCTGAACGAGTTCGAACTCCTTCAACCTGTTCGATGGGACCTGGCTTCTATCAATTTGTGGTATCGATAGCATATTCGAACCTACTAAAAAATGCCCTGGAGTTAGCGGTTCTGTGTCTGACGGATCGCTGGACAAAGGAACTAATGGTCGCGTATTCAAGCACTGTTCAACCTGAGCCAACAGTGTGATCATGCCTTCCTGAGTGAGACTCGTGCTTCCTAACGTGCGTATTATGTGCTGCTTTGCTGATCGTACCGCTGCCTCCCACAGCCCTCCAAAGTGAGGGACGCGTGGTGGAATGAATTTCCACCGAATTTCATCGTTGGCACACCAATTGAAAATTGCGTTGCGTTCGCGATCACTGCACTTAAGCATTTCATAGATGCGATGTAGCTCGTGTGCAGCCCCCTTGAATGTGGTGGCGTTATCCGAGTGAAGTTCCACGATCCTACCTCTGCGAGCCACGAAACGCCGTAGTGCTGCCAAGAAAGCAGCTGTAGTTAGATCGCTCACGAGTTCGATATGGACCGCCCGGGTTGCGAAGCACACAAAAATCGCGATGTACGCTTTCGTAGCACCTCGGTTGCGAACAGACGACTTTAAGAATACCGGGCCGCAGTAATCAATGCCGCTCACTGAAAATGGCCTCGTTGGTGAAACCCTTGAAAGTGGAAGATCTGCGACTGATTGTTTCACTAATGAGGGTTTGGTTCTGAAGCATCTGTGACATCGATGAAACACAGACTTCGTCGAGTTGCGTCCACCGATGATCCAAAAACGTTGACGGAGTATCGATAACAAAAGTTCCGGACCGGCATGCAGGTGATTCTGGTGGTATGCCTGTGCCAACAATACTGCCAATTGATGCTTGGAAGAAAGCAATATTGGATGTTTTGACGATTCTTCGAGTTGCGCATTGCGTAGCCGGCCACCAACACGCATTAATCCCGCCTGGTCGATGAATGGGGATAACCATTTTAGTCGCGAGCTACGTGGTATCTGTCTTCCATTGGCAATCTCGATCCGCTCGTCCGGGAACGAATCCTGCTGCGCTAATAGACACAACTGAAGCTCGGCTCGGTGTAACTCGTTGCTTGTCAGAGGTGGTACTGTGACGATGAGTGAATGAATGGAGCGATGCGTATTGTTTGCTGACCCCGTTGATGATTTGCTCGACTTCATGCACGCAATGAAACGCAAACAATATGCCGTAGTTCGACGTAGTCGCAGGTAAGTAGAGAACCGTGAAAAAAAGCTGTTGCTAAACTCATTGGTCATTGACAAGGAAGCAACCTGCATTTGAACCGCCCGTTCTTCTCCCGTTGATTCGATTCCTCCTGTTTCAGGTTCTCCTTTTGGCCATGCGTCTTCTTTGCTGCTCAGCCAATACGGTCCGTGCCACCACCGATGGCATGATAGTAATTTATCAGGAAGCAGACCGCGCGACACATCGTCTGCTGGGTTGTCCACACCCGGAACATGACGCCAGCATTTTATTTTTGTTTCTGCCTGAATTTGTGCTACTCTATTTGCAACGAATGGCTTCCAACGCCTTGGTGGGGAGTTTAGCCAGTGTAAGACGGTCATTGAATCAGTCCAGCAAAAGGCTTCGCAAATACTGGGAATAGACTGACTGACCTTCCGAAACAGTTGCGTTGCCAATCTTGCAGCACAAAGCTCCAACCTTGCGATTGAATTGGTGTTCGCCAATGACACCACTTTCGATTTTGCCGCCATAAGTTGCACCGAAATTCCTGAAGGGCCCTCTGTTCTGATGTAGCAACAAGCACCGTAAGCTAGTTGCGAAGCATCTGCGAAAATGTGCAACTGCTTACTTGTTGCTCCTCTAAGTGATGTGAACCGAGGGATGCGCACTTCACGGAGTAAGTGTAGCTTGGAATGAAACACCATCCATTCCTTTTGTAGATGTGATGGGAGCTCAGTATCCCAATCCCAAGCCTTCCCGTTTGATTTTAAGGCCCACAATTGTTGCATAAAGAGTTTGGCAATAATGATGGTTGGGCCAAGTAAACCGAGTGGGTCGAAAACCCTTGCGATGTATGATAAAGTTAGCCTCTTTGTTAACACCGTCGCCGTAGGTGACAGATCGATCCGAAACCGAAGTATATCAACTGCGGGTTCCCAAACCAAGCCCAGCGTTGATACGAATTGTTGATCTTGCCATTCGTGAGTAGGAAGCATTGCCAAATCATCCGATGGGACACCTTCTAGAGCTTCCGGTACGTTGGATGCCCACTTTTTCAACGAGAAGCCAGCTGAATTAAGCATTCCCGATATCTGCTTCCGTATCTCAGCCGCATCCGCTACGTCTTCTGTTCCTGTTAGTAGATCGTCCACATAGAAGTCGTGGAGTACTGCATTCACCGCTCTTGGATAGTGCGTTTGATGATCATGAGCGATTTGTTGCAAGGTCCTAGTTGCCAAAAAGGGCGCCGATGCGGTACCGTAGGTAACTGTTTGTAGCTGGTAGGTTTTAATCGGTACTTCCGGATTCTCTCGGTACCGAATGCGAAGGTATCGTTGGTCGCATTCATCGTGCAGCACTTGGCGATACATCTTCTCTACATCCGCTGATAGGGCGACTGCGTGCGAACGAAACCGAACGATGATGTTGAAAAGGTCGTCTTGAATCACAGGCCCAACCAACAGCTTGTCATTCAATGAGTAACCCGAGGATGTCTTACACGAAGCATCGAATACAACTCTGACCTTCGTGGTTGTGCTCGTCTCCTTCACTACCGCGTGATGAGGAAGATAGTAGTGTTCACAAGTGTCATCAATCGGTTCGGTGAGTAGTTTCATGTGCCCTAGTCGCTCATACTCCTTCATGAATTTGATGTATTCTATCTTCATTCTAGGGTTGGATTTCAAACGACGTTCTACTGCTAGGAGCCGACGATCAGCTATCGCCTTGGATGCCCCTAAAACGATACCAGGATTAGTGGATTGAGGTAAACGAACAACATACCTGCCAGATGCATCTCTGGTTGTAGTGGCCACGAAATGCTTCTCGCAAGCATCCTCCTCCGTTGATAATGCTGGATCATCGCCGATTGTCTCGAGTTCCCAGAACCGTTCCAAGATCGATTCCAGTGGGGATGATTCGCTGGTAGAAAGGTGAAAAGCCGATGATCCTTGTGCGGAAGTCTTCGACGAATGCCCAGCGACGACCCAACCGAAAGGGGTTTCCACTAGCCACGGTTTCCCTTTGCCGAGGGACCGCTTCCTGCCGGAATGCAGCTCCCAATACGTGTCTCCTCCGATGATAATGTCGATCTGGCCAGGCTTGTAGAACGATGGATCCGCGAGTGGCACATCAGGGATTCTCCACGCCGACGCATCAACGGGTGCCGGTGGAATATGCCAGAATGGAGCGTCAACAATGAGCAACTCCAGCTGAGCGACATGCGTACGGTTCGTTGATTCCACGGATGCGATAAGTGAACCGTTCACTCGCTGCACTGCGTTCCCGATGCCTGATACCGAAACGTTCACCTTCTTCCGAGGTGTTCCAATGAGCTTCCGAGCCAGTGCCTCGGAAATGAAATTCGACATAGAGCCCGAATCGAGGAGAGCTCTTGCCTCATGCCGATTTCCGTAACCATCCACGATGGACAGCAGCGTCGTTTCCAAAAACACCATGTGGTTGTCTGTTTGCGCTGTCATTGCGACCGTTGCGTTAGGAAGAGGAGAGTGTAATAATGTGTGGTGACGCTGACCACACGTACGGCAGGTATAATCCGACTTACATGCCTTTACTTGGTGGGAATCACTTAAACAGTTCCAACACAAATGTTTCGAAGCCACAATATCACGACGTTGTTGCACGTCCTTTCCAAAAAATACCGGACAGTTGCGAAGAAGGTGGCCCTCAACGCACTGTAAAGGACACTTGTGGCTCGTTGCACTGGGTGGTGATGATCGCGTAGGAGTTGCGGTTGCGATCGATCGTCGTGATGTAGATGGACGAGCGGAGCCGGCCACCTTTCGCGAACAATCACTTGCGTCATTAGCAAAGTTGTTGGTCGATTTCAAAATTTGTATCCTATCATGTACAAAATCGAGCACGTCCTTATATCTGTCCCTAGTGAAGTGCACCGAATGTTTCTCCCACGCTAAAACTGTTGCTCGATCCAACTTCATGAGCAACATGTTCGACAGCGGCGTGTCCCACGAATCTACTGGTTCATTCAGTTTCACAAAACCGTTCACGTATCGCGAAAATTCGTCCACTAAGTTCGTCAGTTTTTCAACACTCTCCGATTGAACGCAGGGTAAATAGTGCAATTTACGGTAATACTCACGTACGAGCAGGCGCGAATTATCGTAGCGTTTGAGCAACGCTGCCCAGGTCACTGAATAGTTGTCAGCCGTGAGAGAGGTGTGTTCAAAAGGTAGGGCCGCGTCCCCTTTCAAAGAAGAGAGCAAATATTCCAATTTTGCTATCGATGGCAGCTCTGGTGAAGCGTCGATCATGGCGATAAATCGATCGCGAAACGACAGCCATTTCGTTTGGTCCCTATCGAAGGTCGGCAGCTCGATCTTAGGGAGACGCAAGTGCGGTGCGTTCGGCCGTCCAAACGCTAGCGTAGAAGAAACCAAACCCGTGGTTTCGTTGAGGGAACCGTCTTCCTTTCGATTATTCTCGCGTAAGAAAGATTTTATTTTTCTACACCGCTCTTCGATATTGATTCGGTCCATAATGCACGCTTCGATCGCGTCATTGGTATCGTCGAGCTCTTCCAACTTTGATACCGCGGCGAAGAACCCTTCCCTATGTCTCTCCAGGTCTTCTAACGCTTCTGGGATTTGCTTGTAGTCATCCCCGGAATATTGTCCAATAAACCGTTCGAGAGCGTTTATGTTTTCCACTGCGATCCTCCTTTTTAGTTGTATGGCCTTTATTTTCTTATCCATATTTCACTTTACACACGAAAGAAACAACACTTTGGCGCAAAAAATGATGGCGAAATGTTCGAACGCTGGCCGTTGCCCCCTGATGCAGAGCGAATGCGATGGCGGTAAACGACGCGACGATGAATTGCCGAATTTGCTCTTGATGCAGAGCCCTTTTCCCACTGTGCTCTTGATGCAGAGCGATTAGATGAAAACTTCGTAAATTCACTATCCGGCTCGAAGGACCATAAAATGTGAGTAAAACTCACTGAATTTACTGGGCGTGAAATTTACGGAGTTACCTTGAAAGAAAAGAGATGTACACTTTGCGCCGTTCCGTTTGCTACTGTGTATTCGGTTGTCAAGTTCATTTCATTACAAAGTTCATTTCAAAATTCATTTACCGCTCTAGATCACTTCGTCCTAATTCCTCTAGTCCAGTTTGTATTTAAACGAAATTTTTCATGAAAACTTATTTTAATTAATCCTACCTAATTTCATGAAATCAATTTCTCACAAACAGTATTTACACGTAAAATAAGACACTTTCAGGCTAAATACATTGAAAAAATGTTTTTTTAACAATTTTTACAGTATTTACACGTAAAATAAGACACTTACAGGCTAAATACATTGAAAAAGTGTTTTTTTAACAATTTTAACAGTATTTAGACGTAAAATAAGACACTTACAGGCTAAATACATTGAAAAAATGTTTTTTTAACAATTTTAACAGTATTTACACGTAAAATAAGACACTTACAGGCTAAATACATTGAAAAAGTGTTTTTTTTAACAATTTTAACAGTATTTACACGTAAAATAAGACACTTACAGATTAAATACATTGAAAAAGTGTTTTTTTAACAATTTTAACAGTATTTACACGTAAAATAAGACACTTTCTGGCTAAATACATTGAGAAAGTGTTTTTTTAACAATTTTAACAGTGTGAGTAAAACTCACTGAATTTACTGGGCGTGAAATTTACGGAGTTACCTTGAAAGAAAAGAGATGTACACTTTGCGCCGTTCCGTTTGCTACTGTGTATTCGGTTGTCAAGTTCATTTCATTACAAAGTTCATTTCAAAATTCATTTACCGCTCTAGATCACTTCGTCCTAATTCCTCTAGTCCAGTTTGTATTTAAACGAAATATTTCATGAAAACTTATTTTAATTAATCCTACCTAATTTCATGAAATCAATTTCTCACATAGCCTGAAAGTATCTTATTTTACGTATAAAATGCTATGGAATTGTTAAAAATAGCACTTTTTCAATGAATTTAGCCTGAAAGTATCTTATTTTACGTATAAAATGCTATGGAATTGTTAAAAATAGCACTTTTTCAATGAATTTAGCCTGAAAGTATCTTATTTTACATACAAAATGCTATGAAATTGTTAAAAATAGCCCTTTTTCAATGAATTTAGCCTGAAAGTATCTTATTTTACGTATAAAATGCTATGGAATTGTTAAAAATAGCACTTTTTCAATGAATTTAGCCTGAAAGTATCTTATTTTACGTATAAAATGCTATGGAATTGTTAAAAATAGCCCTTTTTCAATGAATTTAGCCTGAAAGTATCTTATTTTACATACAAAATGCTATGAAATTGTTAAAAATAGCTCTTTTTCAATGAATTTAGCCTGAAAGTGTCTTATTTGACGTATAAAATGCTATGGAATTGTTAAAAATAGCCCTTTTTCAATGAATTTAGCCTGAAAGTATCTTATTTTACGTATAAAATGCTATGGAATTGTTAAAAATAGCACTTTTTCAATGAATTTAGCCTGAAAGTATCTTATTTTACGTATAAAATGCTATGGAATTGTTAAAAATAGCACTTTTTCAATGAATTAAGCCTGAAAGTGTCTTATTTTACGTATAAAATGCTATGGAATTGTTAAAAATAGCACTTTTTCAATGAATTTAGCCTGAAAGTATCTTATTTTACATACAAAATGCTATGGAATTGTTAAAAATAGCCCTTTTTCAATGAATTTAGCCTGAAAGTATCTTATTTTACGTATAAAATGCTATGGAATTGTTAAAAATAGCCCTTTTTCAATGAATTTAGCCTGAAAGTATCTTATTTTACGTATAAAATGCTATGGAATTGTTAAAAATAGCACTTTTTCAATGAATTTAACCTGAAAGTATCTTATTTTACGTATAAAATGCTATGGAATTGTTAAAAATAGCACTTTTTCAATGAATTTAGCCTAAAAGTATCTTATTTTACGTATAAAATGCTATGGAATTGTTAAAAATAGCCCTTTTTCAATGAATTTAGCCTGAAAGTATCTTATTTTACATACAAAATGCTATGAAATTGTTAAAAATAGCCCTTTTTCAATGAATTTAGCCTGATAGTGTCTTATTTGACGTATAAAATGCTATGGAATTGTTAAAAATAGCCCTTTTTCAATGAATTTAGCCTGAAAGTATCTTATTTTACGTATAAAATGCTATGGAATTGTTAAAAATAGCACTTTTTCAATGAATTTAGCCTGAAAGTATCTTATTTTACGTATAAAATGCTATGGAATTGTTAAAAATAGCACTTTTTCAATGAATTAAGCCTGAAAGTATCTTATTTTACGTATAAAAGGCTATGGAATTGTTAAAAATAGCCCTTTTTCAATGAATTTAGCCTGAAAGTATCTTATTTTACGTATAATATGCTATGAAATTGTTAAAAATCGCCCTTTTTCAATGAATTTAGCCTGAAAGTGTCTTATTTGACGTATAAAATGCTTTGGAATTGTTAAAAATAGCCCTTTTTCAATGAATTTAGCCTGAAAGTATCTTATTTTATGTATAAAATGCTATGGAATTGTTAAAAATAGCCCTTTTTCAATGAATTTAGCCTGAAAGTATCTTATTTTACGTATAAAATGCTATGGAATTGTTAAAAATAGCCCTTTTTCAATGAATTTAGCCTGAAAGTATCTTATTTTACGTATAAAATGCTATGGATTTGTTAAAAATAGCCCTTTTTCAATGAATTTAGCCTGAAAGTATCTTATTTTACGTATAAAATGCTATGGAATTGTTAAAAATAGCACTTTTTCAATGAATTAAGCCTGAAAGTATCTTATTTTACGTATAAAATGCTATGGAATTGTTAAAAATAGCACTTTTTCAATGAATTAAGCCTGAAAGTATCTTATTTTACGTATAAAATGCTATGGCATTGTTAAAAATAGCCCTTTTTCAATGAATTTAGCCTGAAAGTATCTTATTTTACATACAAAATGCTATGAAATTGTTAAAAATAGCCCTTTTTCAATGAATTTAGCCTGAAAGTGTCTTATTTTACGTATAAAATGCTATGGAATTGTTAAAAATAGCCCTTTTTCAATGAATTTAGCCTGAAAGTATCTTATTTTACGTATAAAATGCTATGGAATTGTTAAAAATAGCACTTTTTCAATGAATTTAGCCTGAAAGTATCTTATTTTACGTTTAAAATGCTATGGAATTGTTAAAAATAGCACTTTTTCAATGAATTTAGCCTGAAAGTATCTTATTTTACATACAAAATGCTATGAAATTGTTAAAAATAGCCCTTTTTCAATGAATTTAGCCTGAAAGTATCTTATTTTACGTATAAAATGCTATGGAATTGTTAAAAATAGCCCTTTTTCAATGAATTTAGCCTGAAAGTATCTTATTTTACGTATAAAATGCTATGGAATTGTTAAAAATAGCACTTTTTCAATGAATTTAACCTGAAAGTATCTTATTTTACGTATAAAATGCTATGGAATTGTTAAAAATAGCACTTATTCAATGAATTTAGCCTGAAAGTATCTTATTTTACGTATAAAATGCTATGGAATTGTTAAAAATAGCCCTTTTTCAATGAATTTAGCCTGAAAGTATCTTATTTTACATACAAAATGCTATGAAATTGTTAAAAATAGCCCTTTTTCAATGAATTTAGCCTGAAAGTGTCTTATTTGACGTATAAAATGCTATGGAATTGTTAAAAATAGCCCTTTTTCAAAAAGTGCAAATTTACACAATTTTAACAGCATTTTATACGTAAAATAAGCCACTTTCAAGCTAAATTCATTGAAAAAGTGCTATTTTAACAATTTTACCAGCATTTTATACGTAAAATAAGCCACTTTCAAGCTAAATGCATTGAAAAAGTGCTATTTTAACAATTTTAACAGCATTGTTAACGTAAAATAAGCCACTTTCAAGCTAAATGCATTGAAAAAGTGCTATTTTAACAATTTTAACAGCATTGTTAACGTAAAATAAGCCACTTTCAAGCTAAATGCATTGAAAAAGTGCTATTTTAACAATTTTAACAGCATTGTTAACGTAAAATAAGCCACTTTCAAGCTAAATGCATTGAAAAAGTGCTATTTTAACAATTTTAACAGCATTGTTAACGTAAAATAAGCCACTTTCAAGCTAAATGCATTGAAAAAGTGCTATTTTAACAATTTTAACAGCATTGTTAACGTAAAATAAGCCACTTTCAAGCTAAATGCATTGAAAAAGTGCTATTTTAACAATTTTAACAGCATTTTATACGTTAAATAAGCCACTTTCAAGCTAAATGCATTGAAAAAGTGCTATTTTAACAATTTTAACAGCATTGTTAACGTAAAATAAGCCACTTTCAAGCTAAATGCATTGAAAAAGTGCTATTTTAACAATTTTAACAGCATTGTTAACGTAAAATAAGCCACTTTCAAGCTAAATGCATTGAAAAAGTGCTATTTTAACAATTTTAACAGCATTGTTAACGTAAAATAAGCCACTTTCAAGCTAAATGCATTGAAAAAGTGCTATTTTAACAATTTTAACAGCATTTAATACGTTAAATAAGCCACTTTCAAGCTAAATGCATTGAAAAAGTGCTATTTTAACAATTTTAACAGCATTGTTAACGTAAAATAAGTCATTTTCAAGCTAAATGCATTGAAAAAGTGCTATTTTAACAATTTTACCAGCATTTTATACGTTAAATAAGCCACTTTCAAGCTAAATGCATTGAAAAAGTGCTATTTTAACAATTTTAACAGCATTGTTAACGTAAAATAAGCCATTTTCAAGCTAAATGCATTGAAAAAGTGCTATTTTAACAATTTTAACAGCATTTTTAACGTAAAATAAGCCATTTTCAAGCTAAATGCATTGAAAAAGTGCTATTTTAACAATTTTAACAGCATTGTTAACGTAAAATAAGCCACTTTCAAGCTAAATGCATTGAAAAAGTGCTATTTTAACAATTTTAACAGCATTGTTAACGTAAAATAAGCCACTTTCAAGCTAAATGCATTGAAAAAGTGCTATTTTAACAATTTAAACAGCATTGTTAACGTAAAATAAGCCACTTTCAAGCTAAATGCATTGAAAAAGTGCTATTTTAACAATTTTAACAGCATTGTTAACGTAAAATAAGCCATTTTCAAGCTAAATGCATTGAAAAAGTGCTATTTTAACAATTTTAACAGCATTGTTAACGTAAAATAAGCCACTTTCAAGCTAAATGCATTGAAAAAGTGCTATTTTATCAATTTTAACAGCATTGTTAACGTAAAATAAGCCACTTTCAAGCTAAATGCATTGAAAAAAGTGCTATTTTAACAATTTTAACAGCATTGTTAACGTAAAATAAGCCACTTTCAAGCTAAATGCATTGAAAAAGTGCTATTTTAACAATTTTAACAGCATTGTTAACGTAAAATAAGCCACTTTCAAGCTAAATGCATTGAAAAAGTGCTATTTTAACAATTTTAACAGCATTGTTAACGTAAAATAAGCCATTTTCAAGCTAAATGCATTGAAAAAGTGCTATTTTAAACAATTTTAACAGCATTTTTAACGTAAAATAAGCCATTTTCAAGCTAAATGCATTGAAAAAGTGCTATTTTAACAATTTTAACAGCATTGTTAACGTAAAATAAGCCACTTTCAAGCTAAATGCATTGAAAAAGTGCTATTTTAACAATTTTTAACAGCATTGTTAACGTAAAATAAGCCATTTTCAAGCTAAATGCATTGAAAAAGTGCTATTTTAACAATTTTAACAGCATTGTTAACGTAAAATAAGCCACTTTCAAGCTAAATGCATTGAAAAAGTGCTATTTTAACAATTTTAACAGCATTGTTAACGTAAAATAAGCCACTTTCAAGCTAAATGCATTGAAAAAGTGCTATTTTAACAATTTTAACGGCATTGTTAACGTAAAATAAGCCACTTTCAAGCTAAATGCATTGAAAAAGTGCTATTTTAACAATTTTAACAGCATTGTTAACGTAAAATAAGCCATTTTCAAACTAAATGCATTGGAAAAGTGCTATTTTTAACAATTTGACCCGCATTTTGTACGTAAAATAAGACACTTTCAAGCTAAATTCATTGAAAAAGTGCTATTTTTAACAATTTGACCCGCATTTTGTACGTAAAATAAGACACTTTCAAGCTAAATTCATTGAAACAGTGCTATTTTTAACAATTTGATCCGCATTTTGTACGTAAAATAAGACACTTTCAAGCTAAATTCATTGAAAAAGTGCTATTTTTAACAATTTGACCCGCATTTTGTACGTAAAATAAGACACTTTCAAGCTAAATTCATTGAAAAAGTGCTATTTTTAACAATTTGACCCGCATTTTGTACGTAAAATAAGACACTTTCAAGCTAAATTCATTGAAAAAGTGCTATTTTTAACAATTTGACCCGCATTTTGTACGTAAAATAAGACACTTTCAAGCTAAATTCATTGAAAAAGTGCTATTTTTAACAATTTGACCCGCATTTTGTACGTAAAATAAGACACTTTCAAGCTAAATGCATTGAAAAAGTGCTATTTTAACAATTTTAACAGCATTGTTAACGTAAATAGCCATTTTCAAGCTAAATGCATTGGAAAAGTGCTATTTTTAACAATTTGACCCGCATTTTGTACGTAAAATAAGCCACTTTCAAGCTAAATGCATTGAAAAAGTGCTATTTTAACAATTTTAACAGCATTGTTAACGTAAAATAAGCCACTTTCAAGCTAAATGCATTGAAAAAGTGCTATTTTAACAATTTTAACAGCATTGTTAACGTAAAATAAGCCACTTTCAAGCTAAATGCATTGAAAAAGTGCTATTTTAACAATTTTAACAGCATTGTTAACGTAAAATAAGCCACTTTCAAGCTAAATGCATTGAAAAGTGCTATTTAACAATTTTAACAGCATTGTTACGTAAATAAGCCACTTTCAAGCTAAATGCATGGAAAAAGTGCTATTTTAACAATTTTACAGCATTGTTAACGTAAA